>NC_053429.1:2544137-2666224 GCF_007990345.1 Gossypium hirsutum
TAATCATCACGGAGAATATTTTCAATAAGTCCAGCTTAAGTCTTCAAATCTTCAGTATATGTGACCAAGTTACCCGACCGATCCAGACTCCTTAAAATAAGGAAACCGGTTTGCTTAATCCAATTCAAACCAATCTTCAAGATATGTTTTCTATAAATGGTTTGGTCTTCAGAAATGGACTTGCACACGTCCAAAATATTAGCGAAGATTACAACTAAAAGATTTTGTTTACAAAAATTGAAAACTTTAAAAATGGCAAGTTATGAGGCTGAGCAGTGCCAGATGCAGTAGGCACTGCTTGTAGCATTATTCTTTTCACTCATCTCTTAATTGCCTCAACACCTTGATTAACTGCCACCAGTTGTGTCCTAACCACACTGTTAGGTCGCTCTAACAATAAACTTAGGTAAACTAATTAGGCATTGTTATAAGCCCTCGAGAAACCCCATCGTATCAATGATACATGAAAATCAGGTCCCAAATGGTCTATCTTCCTCAATTGTAGAAACTTTACTTTCCATGTAATATCTACTTTGATGGTTTTATTAGATATTATTTTGTAATTAAAAAATCTTAAATCTCTTTAGTTCCAATCTCAAATTTTACTAGACAAGTCTGGTGTAAGAGGATCTAGTTTGGGCTCTCAAAAATTTGGATATCTACACTTATTTAGCATTTCTAGACCTTGATCCTTTTATATTTTGCATTCTAATGTTGATAACTTCCATTGTTACTGTTAAATCCACGGATAACTAATTTGTTATGTGATTAGTGGCAAATATTGGTGATAAGATGATTAAATAGGTTGTTGTAAAGACTTATATTGTTGCTTGCTTAGATTGGTGATTTTAACGCATGCTTATAATTGACGACCATAAGCATGATTAGAATTACGAAAAATAAGAGATCTAACCCTAGTTGACCAAACCGATCTAGCTTGTTAAGCACAATGAGTTAAAAGATGTGGTGTATGCTAGGCTTACAAGCGGGAGCTGGGGTTTAATGGTGAATTCTACTTTTCAAGGCGAGTCAAGAGACCCGGAGGGGTTAGGATTAGTGGAAATATATTTAGGGTCAACAAGTTTATGTTTAACCATTAATTCACCAATTGAATCCACTAATCACTAATTCTATAGTTGTTAGGAAAGTTAAATTTGAGATTGTTAGGTTCTTAATTACTTGAGTGATTACCTTCAAATTGGTTATATTGATAGCGCTATGAGTTCTATTAGAATGGTAATCCATAAGATTAGTCGAACAATTTTGTTTACATTAGCTCAATTTAAACTAATATTATCCCTATAGGGATTTAATCCTTTTCTATTTTGAAAGTATTTCATTGTAATATATTATTGCAATAATATTCGTGCACTTTCGATATTGACTAGACTTTTAAATTGAATATATTTTGTAAGCCTAATAGCTAACCATCAATGGATGGTCGCAAGGTCATGTTAGGATCTACTTATAGACTCCTCTTATCACATCTTAGCACACATAAAATAAAGTCTTCTATAACTCTACCACAAACTTTCAATAATATGATTAAGTCACATCTTAGTAATAAAATGTAGGTGTGAAAACATGTTTTTTTTTTTTGCTCTATTGTTAATAATTTTAGTTTTAACATACTTTGTCACAAAAGAATTTGCTATTGTGACAAAATTAACTATCACAAAAAAAAAAGTTATCGTGATAAAGTTAATAGTTACAAAAGAATGAAGTTATTGTGACAAAGACGAAAGGCGTGATTGATAAAATAAAAAGAGAATTCTATGTGTTTGTTGGGAAAGTTGCTATTGCTCATTCCATGTCCTGTTATAACGAAATCGTTTCTCTACTTAGCCGATTGAATTGGGTCTTGAATAAGTTTCATTTGTACCGAGTTTGGTTCACTTGAAAGTGGCATATTTAACAAAACTAGAAGTGTGGGTTGACTAGGGTGTTAAGACTCCCAACTGAATCGCTTGAGGTGATTGAGTTAACATGAAAGTCTTATTATTAAAATGCTATTTTTGGAGATAAATATCATATTTGTTCAAGAGAGTTTCGGAATAGTTGGAAGACTAATTTATAAAAACTTTTATGTGATAACTAATAGGATAATTTCAACTTTTAAATAGGGGTTTAAAACCTATCAAAACACTATTGATTGATCACTTGTAAAGCCTACAAATAGGTTGTTTTGTGCCGCACATCAAAGAGTAATTTTTTGAATGTCTTTGTCCATAGCTTTGTTGTGTTCTTGTGGTTATTTTTTTGACACTCTTTTGGGTATTCTTTGGAGAGTTTATTGATTGTATTGTGAGATATTTGAGTGAGTGATTTGTAACAGTTGAGGTTAGTATTGGTGCTGCAATTACTTCTTTATGTAAGGATAGATTAGGCTTAAGCCAATAGATGATTCAGATGATTCAGATGATCGTTAAAATAAAATCATTCACTAGATGAGGTTCCGTAGACATAAGACCGTTGTATCTGAATTACGTTAACAAAGATTGGCTACGTCGATTTTTTTTTGCTCTTATATTTTTCTCACTTTTTTTTTTCTAAACTACCATTACAACTAAACTACCATTACAACTAACTTTAAATAAACAGACAACAAGTGAAAACCTGAAAATTAACCACTAATAATTCTAGCTTTAATTTTAGTGTGTTTTTTATTATACTAAAAATGCATATTCTTGTAGTAATTTAAGTTCTCTTCATCACTAGAAGACACCAAAACACCGCTTTTACACTAACAATTGTATCTCTTTTAAAACCTTTCAAAGTTCTTTCAGACCACCACTAACCTCGACACAGTGTATGAATCACATCCACTCTCGAACCCCACCTTTTGTACCAACAATTTTAATAGTAAACAGACACTAGCTTATGCATACAAATTCTATCATGTTGATTCTGTTGAAGAAATTGAAAGCTTAGTTTTACCAACCACGACTCCCCCCACGTTAACATGGCTTCTCAACACATCAATAATAATTATATTAATTTTCACACTACTCCATTTCATTCTCTTGGAGACTTATCTCTCTAATTATTATATACATATATACGAATATACCTAATTAAGTCTTTACTTAAATTATTTAGCACTTAAACAAAAAAAAATCCCTTTCATCTTTGTCAATTAAAGTCGACCCACAGTTTATTCGTCTTAAAGATTATTTTCTTTCATATGGTGTATTTAATTTTTGGATATTTTTTTAAGAAATACTTTTTTTTATCATAGGATTAACCATGTTCTTTTCATGTTTTTAAATTTGAAAAAAATGTAGCAATTCATTCAGGCAATGAGAATGCTCTAAATCCTTGTATTCTTTGTTCATTTGGAATTCAATCCTTCTAATTTTAAAAGAATTTAAAACTGCAATCATTATAGGGATAAATATAAAAACTATGCATGAACTTTAATCTAATGTGTAATGTCATATATGAACTTTAAAGTTGTGCGATTTTATGCATGAAATCTTAATTTGATTCAATTTTCATAAATCACTAACAATATTATCGAATTATCATAATTTTATGTTGATATATTGCATACACGAATGATTATCTTAATCCAATGTAAGAATAAATCTATGTATTTATTTATTTAAATATGTACAATTGAGTCAAAATCAAAGTTTTATATATATATATATGAACCACAATTCATGTTTCATGTGTATAATTGCACTAGATTAGAGTTCATATATATATAATTGATATTTATCCCACCTTATATTATTATTTTGTCATTTTTTTTTATTTCCTAAAATCAAGGAGAAAAAAAATGTAAACCAATACCAAGAAATTAGTGAAAATTAGTGAGGATGGAACAGCTAATATTAGATTCCAAAATGAAGAATAAAATCAGATTTTGACAAGTTAAAAGAAACTCAGTGCAACTAATTTTTTTTTTTATTACATGATTTTGTTCCTACAAATTTTCCGACATGCTAGAGTTTTTGTTGTTTGAAAGGTCGTGCAATGGCCGGTGCAAAGCTCCTAACAACACCAAGTGTCCATATCGAAAATTTTCCCTTCAAAACAAAGAATTTTCATAAATAAAAATTTTATAAAAAAAACTTAAAAATGGTCTCCGGCTGACACGTAAGTTTCTCAACGAGGGTTTCGGCGGAATCATAGGGTTCTTAAAAGTACAATAATTTTGAAGTATGTTTTTGGCTTTGTTCAGGTAATCTAATGGATTAATTATCACATCGTGGATTAGTATATAAATATATATGGATTTATATTTAACATATTAACGAGGTTTAATTTTATATGTTATTAATGAATTAGATTTTAATACATCATTATAAATGTAATTATTTGAATTTTTTTTGAATAATCTCGTTATAAGTTTTGATCATATATGTTCTTTTTGACACAAAGCTTAGAACTACCCATCGTCCCTCTCCCTAAACCATAAATAGGAGGATAATGCGATTCAGCGTACTTGAATTCAATCAGCTTATTTGAATTTATTTTTAAATCTTTTTTATTATATGTTATTATCTATTTTTTACCATGTTTAATTCAATATTTGATTATTTTGCTATCAAGGTAAAAACTTGATCCAATCAACTTGAATTCAAATTTGACTTAACTATATGTTGATTGAACCATAGTTTAGTTGATATTATTACTATTATAACAATAAAAAAGATATGGGTTTGAGCGTATATAAATAGACTCGAAACAACCAAAACCCAAAATACTTAAAAGAACTTGAGCAACTTATAATAATCTGACTTAAAAACCCTAAATCTCAAACCTTAATAACTTAAAATCTAAATTAATTAACCTCACTCAAAATTGATAATGTATTAAATACGAACCTATTATATATATAAACTAAAATCCCACAAGTGGGATCATAATGAGTTTGTCATAGATATAGTGCTTCAGCTTTGAAGGAATCTTGGGTTAATTTATTTATTTATTTCTCACGAAGTTACTTATATTCATATCTATAGTTTGGGTGTTCACAAAATCTGATCAGAGATTTTAGTTCATTTTATTTAGGGTATAATTTTAAACATGGAGCATCTTTTAGTTCATTTGCCACGTACATGGCTAATCCATGTCCTTAATTAATTTGCCACGTAAATTATAAACATGAAAAAAAAGAAAGATGCTCGAAATTCGAAAATAAAAATGCCTGTCTGGTTATTACATTTCATCATCTGTTGGGGAACAAATCATACTTTTTGCATTTTTATTTATAACTTTCACATGGTTTAGGGTTATAAATAAAACTCTTCATCGGCTGCATGCTTTTTGTGCAGCTATTGGCTATGAGAGTCAACCTTACCCACCATATAAGTATAAATATGTGTATATATATTTCAAGGATCATATATTTTCATTCATATTCGAATATGTATTAAACATAATTATCGAATATTAGTATAAGGCTAATATAAATCTATCAGAAACACTTATCACATTCTGTTCACAAAATCTATTTATACTAAAAGAGAAGGGATTGTCCAAGATCTGAACTTTATACTAAAGATTTGAAATTTTGAGTAAATTAAAAATGTGTAACATTTTTTCGATTTAATACAAAATTTTACGTGTATGATAAATACTATTATAATATTAGAAGATGTGTATATATATCATTTGAAGCGTCAAAACTGAGTTGTAAAGAGATGGGTTTGTACACTACCAATTATCTAACCTATGGGTAATATTAATTTGATAGTTTTTCATAGCAAGAAGATAAGAAAAGGGATTAAATTGCAAAAACAACAAGTGTTAGGGTTGGTGCCAGTTAGCCCGTTTAGGACAAGGAGCGAGTTTGGCGGTTGCATTGTCGGAATTTTAAGTTCATTTAAAAAAAAAAAACAAATGTCATACTCATTTTCCACGATCTGGCCGTCCCTTTTGTTCCAATTTCTTTGTTTAATCTTCTAACATTCCTCATGCTTATTATATTCAAGGGAAAGACTCCCACGTTCTTACATTAAAAAAATTGGGGCCAAATTAAGACTACTCTTATCGATTTAGTTTACATTGTATTAGTTTTTAATTGTGTTGTAATAATTTTGTGATTTTATTTATGTTGTAATAATTTGATATTTATAGTTAATTAGATATGTATTTAATTTTATATTTTCATCGTATCATGCTTATAACACTTTCAAAAAAAAATTAAGGGTCAAATTTTAAATACAAATTTTATATATATTAAAAATAAAATTTATAAATAATTTATATTAATTATTTAAAATATTTAAATTTTATGTTTTATATATCATAATATTAACAATAAGTTAATATACTTTTTTTTATATTTATATTATAATCTAAGTTGAATATTTATTAATATTAAAATATTATAAAATAGTAAAGAAATGAGGAAAGAAGTATATTTCGTATTTGATTCAATTATTCTATCAATTATGGAATTTTTATTAATTGATAAGAATTAAAGATTGTATGTTAATTTAATATATTTTTCATTTAAATTAAGATTTACAAATAATTTATATTAATTGTTTAAAAATATTTAAAATTAATATTTTAAATATCATTTAAATTATTATCTTTTGCTTTATAACAAAACATGTAAATCAAACATTCTAACTTTTTGTTGCGATAGTTTTTTAAAACTTTTTTTTTCACAATAATTTTTTAAAAACACTGTTAAAAAAATAATTCCAAAGTAGTGTATATAACTTCACTAATCATAATTAATCACATTTAGTGACCTTGTTGTTAGACCCCTTAAGTCATTTTAATTGCACTTTTTAATAGGTCCAAGGTGTTTAAGGGTCATTGTAACCCTTTTTGCATTATTTTAATCTATCAATTCATGAACTTAGCCACCTTATGAGTTGTACTTTGCCTGGTTTTGGCCCCACACAGTGGACTCCTGGATTAGTAACACAATAATTATCTGGAATTTAAAAAAAAATAAAAAAAGAAACTCTATAAACTAATATAAGTCAAATCCCTTACATTCTTTTTGGTAAATTATGCTATATAAGTCCTTATACTTTCTAAAAATTTAGAATTTAATCCTTATATTCTTATTGTCGCAAATTTAATACTCTACTTTTCAAATTTCAAAATTCATGTTCAATTATTAATATTGTTAAATTTTTTTTATTAAATTTAGGTTCGTTACGTTATTTTTTTTATTTACATGGCTATTAAGTGAGTTTTTTTTAATTTCAAAATGTCATATTAATAAATTTAACCAAAAAAAAAACTTAAGAATGTTAACAGCTGAACTTGATTTTTGACATTTGAAAAATAAAGAGACTAAATTCTAAAATTTTAAAAAGTATAGAACTTATAATATATTTCAACTTTTTTTTAGGGTTTTGGGATATATAAATGTCTCTTTCTCTTAGCTCACCTCAAACCACCATTTGAGACCCTTCAAGTACCAAACAAACCCCAAAAATCCTCCTCCTATTTTGTCTCAATGGAGTCACTTGCAAATTTCCCGAATGGAGAATGGGAGTACTCATTTAACAAATTATTCTCCATTGATGACCACCTTGATTTCTCGTTTCCATTAGAACATGATGAGGGTTTGAGCTTTATAAACCCTGAAATCAATGAGATTTTATTGCCTTCTAGTAATGCTTTCGATTACAATTCTGTTGCAACCTACGACCTTACCGGTTCAAATCATGTTGCTGTAACAAATGACATCACCATGTCATTTGACTCGTTTCCCCCACTATTCCCCAGCACTCCAATGGAAGGCACTGTCAACAATGTCATCGAAGATTTGAACACAAAGAAACGACCTCGGGTACATACACACAATCATGTATATATGTGTATGTGTCTTGTTATAGCGTTTTCTAATTCATGGTTTGGAATGTGCAGGCAATGTCAAAAGGTTGTAAGAATGTGCAGAGGTCAAAGAAGAACCGCAATGAAAGGGAATGTAATAATTACATTGGTGTGGAAAATGGACATAGTTCAAGCACAACATGTAGTTCAGAGGACGATAGTGTTTGTCAAGACATTAATAGTAATGGTGGGGGTGCAACCTCGGATACCAAAGCTTCTCAAGCTCTTAACTTGAACGGAAAGGCAAGAGCTAGTAGAGGATCAGCAACTGATCCCCAAAGTCTTTATGCAAGGAAAAGAAGAGAGAGGATTAATGAGAGGTTGAGGATTTTGCAGAACCTTGTCCCCAATGGAACTAAGGTAATTAACCAATTGGTTGATTTTTGTTCCATTTTGGCATCCTGTTTATTATTTTAATAATCGAAATAATTATTTTTAATAGTGTTACCTATTTGATTTAGTTAGTGATAAAAGGGTCTCATCGGAACTGGTAAAATTACATTTTAACTCATAAAAATACATAATTTAATTTTGTTTCTAAATTTTATTTTTTTTAACTTCGCTCTCGCTAATGACATTATAAAATGAAAGAGATGAGATATATCAAATTAAAGTAAAAAAATTAAATCTCAAATTTGAGTATAGTAGAGAGATCAAACCATTATACTTGTATAACCTATATATTGGATTTATATATTATTTTGATAGAAAATATGGGGTTTGTATTAATTTATAATTAATACATTCAATTTGATGCAATTACAGGTTGATATCAGCACAATGCTTGAAGAGGCTGTCCACTATGTCAAGTTTTTGCAGCTACAAATCAAGGTAAACTGAGAAAAAGAAAATTTACTGATACCCTAATTGAAACAAAATTAGGGTCTTAAACCATTAAATTACTAATATGAAATTGCCTTTTTTTTTTTGTTTTTTGCATGATGCATGGGTTGCAGCTTTTAAGCTCTGATGATCTATGGATGTATGCTCCCATTGCTTACAATGGTGTTGATGTGGCACTCAACAAGAAGATCTCTACACTTTTATGACACTGAAAATGGAGAGTTGCCCCTACACTGAATTAATTTATAAGTACCTAATTTAATTGACAACGGTTCAACAACTGAAGAGAATAATAATACTGTACTATATCATATTATGATATATATATATAGTTGCTGACTTGTAGTATGAATGAAATTAAACGAAAATTTTCAATCATGAGCAGTAATGAATGAATTACTATCCTATCTGTTTCATTCTATTTGTATATTATATATTTCCTACCGAATGTCACAGAGCACATGCTTATAGATGCATGATATTATTCTATAAGTTAAGAGAAAATTCAGTGAATGCTTCTATTTGAATTGAACATGGCAACAATCTTGATAGGGTATCATTTAAGTATATACATAGCAATAATGTATAGCCATGGATATATATACAGGTATTCAAGCATATATGAAAACTATCCTGTGCACAGAACTTCATAGTGTGAAAAATGGCAGGCTTAATTGATCAGCGAATTGTAACTATCAAATATGTGCCTGTTTTTTAATATGCTTTGTTTTGGTGAAAAGATATTTGTGGATTTTTTTTTAAAATTTGATATTGAGTAAATTGTTTGTTTTTTTTTAAATTAAAATAATTTAATTCATGTCAATTTCGAAATCGAGCAACTAAGAGCAATCAATCACGGCTTAATATTTTTCGTCAATTGTACATAATTTTTATTGGTATAATAACAATTTTAGCTTTTGATGTTTATATATTTTATGTAAATGATGACAGAATGTGTAAATGTTATGGGCTAGATTTATTAAATCAATACCAAATTGATAAGATATATAAATTTTGAGGGCTAAAAATACGTACAACTAACGAAAAATATTATCATTGTGATTAATTGTTTTTAGTTGCTCACTTTCAAAATATAACAAGGGTTAAAATTACTTTGATTTTTTTAGAAGGACCAATTTGTTTATTATCAAAATTTCAAAAAATTTGTTCCAAAATGTTATGCATTAAGGTCATTTTCATTTATGAACATTAATTTTGAAATTTTTATTCTAAAGTATGGTTTAAGATGATTTAAGGTTTAGGCTTGAGGCATTGTTGATTCAATTGAATACAAAGAAAGAACACAAGAGAAAGGGAAGCCATAACTAATGTCCAAAGCTTTTGTTATCTACTGCAATTTATATCTTTTTATCAACAAAATCAAACCGTTCAGATCTTGTAACTTGGAATTTGACAATTTTTTCAAGTTTTGGTCCATGTGATAACACGACACTCTGATATTAAGCCATATCATCATTTAAAAATTATTTTTTTATTAAAAAAGTGATGATGTGGTATAATCTTAAAATGTAGTGTCATTACATGGGTCAAAATTGAAAAAAAATTATCAAATCCTGAAATTAAATATTACCTTATTCCATAGTTTTCTTAAATAAATAAAAACCACTATATTTTTCCATTTTAAAATTTTTGTTCAATAAACTTTGTAGTCTGGTTTGATGCAATTGTAATTTATGTGCAAGCAAGCAAGCCTGACCCATGAAAATCCTTTCAGAATAGTTGACAATCAAACCACTTAGTGATGAAGTTTCCCTTCCTATCAAGCGGGGATCTCTTCATCAAGTCATCGTTAAGAGGTTTGATAGCTAATGCAAGTGCCCCTAACATATCCATGATCATGATGGCCCCAATTTGCGTCCCTCAGGTCCTTATTCTCTGTCAATGCTTGGTCCAACCCTGACGACGAGTTAGAAGGAGCTACCTCGAAACCCTCTGCCACTGTCTCAACAAGGCACATGATGTTCGCTAGTGTTAATACCAACTGCAAACACCACTATAACTAGAGCACGAGATCTATTAAAGGAACCTACACTCTTTGGAGGCATGAAGCAAATGATTAATACGATAAATGGCAAACCCATAATCAAAAGTGAACAGTTGTAGGGCCCTCATCTCGGCCATCGACAGGACCTTCCTCAGGATTCATGGCAAAGGGAGTCTCAATGTGTAAATGTTCACGCACATAATGGAATACAAAATCGGCAAGCTCCCTCTCGTTTCCAAATAATCCTCATTGTCAAGAGGCCACATTGAATGTGACATCGAAGGAATAATCACTCCTTACATATTAATAATGTTCGTCTTTTCATTCAACCTTTGTCTGTTTGACAGTGCTTGTCGAGACGGAACCTCCAAAAATCATGTAGAGTCCAAGTCTCGACAAATACAATTCCCCTAGTCCTAAGGTGATGATATTGATCCTAGGCGGAGGACCCAGCAAACGGGAGAATAATAAGCCTGGTAGGAGCAAGAATTGTCCATAGTAGCAAAAGTGGAAAATCCCTCAACTTAATTCCTTATTAAAATATATTTGTGATGGTAGAAGGTGACATTCCTTGGGAAATTATTTACAACAGACATTTCATCAATTTGTGGTCTGAATTCCCCTACAACAAGAGGGTCGTCAAAGGTAAATGTGAACAAATTTCTAAAGCTACTCATAGAAGAATTTTCCCAATTCTTCGTACAATCCAAAAAATACTACACTAGTAAACACTAGGATGAGCAATACGATAAACTCGAATAATCCTCACAAACCAAAGGTGAAAAGGCTGGTGAAAGTCTACCTCAAACAAATGAAAGGGCAAGTAGAAGCTCCTTCCACATGTTGTATCATCACTCATTAGATGAAAGTCCGACGAAGCTAAAAATTCATACCTATAATGTCTCCACTGCAAACACTATAAACGTAGCATGGTTGCCATCACTTCCATTTTAGTGGTCGTTAGCAACTCCTCACCCTCCACTGCAATATCCTTTATCAAGGAATTGCTAACCATTTTAGGGAAAACAAGAACCAAGTACAATGAGCAAAAAGAAGAAAAGATTATGCAATCAAAAACAAGAGAAAAAGAACACAAGGCAACGTAAAACTTGGTGGGCAACCTTTTTATAGGCACCAGGGCGGGAAAACGAAGTGCTATCCCAAAAGAAATGACGACAGAAAGAAATGGTACCTTTTCAAAACTTCAAATGATGACACAGCCTCACCAATACCACACCAAAGAAACTCAGCTTTATGACCTCACTTAAACAGAGAAATGATTGAATAAAATTATGATTCTACCTTATCCTATCTTTTTTTCAATAAGAAAAATTTTATTTGTTATTTTTTAATTAAAAAAATATGTTGATGTCCAATAAAGTTATTAAAAAAGGAATACATATTATATGGCGTCCTTATTTCATATAATGTTTTTTTTCCATCAATCAGTCATATTCAATACACCTCTCGTTAAAATAGACACCAATAGTGCTTAGGTTGACACATGCCACTTTATCGTTGCACCCATGGGAAGAAACTCTAGTGGTTTAGGCACACGGGAGCCTCTATTCCTTTATAAATATCCCCTCATCATCGAGGTAAAAGAGGCAGAGACATAGAATCTTTACACTGTCAATACTCCACCCCACTTATTTCCTAACTTCCTAGTCTAGCAATTGTTCACACTCTCCATAATGTGAACCGTCCCTATATTAACAGCTCTCCACACCCTTTTATGGCATGACCACCATAACAAAACACCTCTCATTTTTGTGTTGTGATGATACGCCATTGATATAAAATACTATAAACTTAAAAATAAAATATTACTGAGGAACAGTAATAGGATAGTTGAAACTATAGTAAAAATATCATATTATATCACTTAATCAAATGATATCAACTTAATATAAAAATAAGTGAGATCAACTCACTTGATAAATAAAACAAAATTACATGAATATTTTATTTTTTAAATAAATAAAAATTAATATTTTTTTTCATTTAAACAATATTCTTCAATTACCCTTTTAAGTCTGGTTTGATGCAATTGTAAGTTATGAATAAGTTTTGGCAATCAAACAATTAGGCTCGGTCCAAAAAATTCTTATCAAAATAGTTGATAATCAAATCATTTAATTCGATGGATCATATTAATATTGTGTAACATAAATTTAGATTCAATTAATTTGAATTTTGAAATTTAAATAGATCGAATCGAATTCAATTTTGTTTGATGTACTGATACCCACAATTTTGAGCTGTTTTGGAGGAAACTTATGCTGAAGAGCCTTTAACTATCAGCATGAAGAGTTTATTTAAACGAATCAACTATATAAGTCCTTTTTTAGGTTTTAAATATGCAATATACAAATTATCTTATCTAATCACTTCATTGAAACTTATTATCTTAACTAAAGAAATAATGAGGAGAATTTGCCCAACATGGGCTAGGCCGGGTCCAACAAAAAATTTTGACTTGTTTGCTAGGCTTAGCCCGAAAAATGGGCTTAAAATTTTGTTCAAATTCGACACGAATAAAAAAATATTAACCCCGGGCCCAGCTCGCCCTTATTAATTTTTTATATAATTTTTAATATATATAATACATAAAAAAATACTAAAAACATTAAAATAAATGTTTCCCAACAAATTAAAAATAAATTTAAAAAAAGTATATACACTTAAATAACACTAAGATAAGACAACTTAACAATCAAATGCCTTTAAAATAGTAACAAAATTAACAATAAAATAAAAATTTCTAATATCCAAACAATAAAAATAAAATAATAGCAATATAATAGTGAAATGGTAACAAAATAGTGCCAAAAAAATAGCAAAAAAAAAAGTAAGAACAGGAAAAAAAAAGAAAGCAGCAGTTTTTTTTTGTATATTTGGTCTGGGCCGGGCTTGGGTCAAAAAAGTCTTACCCTAGACGTAGCCCATTTTCTAAACGGACCTTATTTTTTTTATCTAAACTCATTTTTTAATTCATATTTTTACTCAAACCCTTCCCATTTTCACACTCTCGTTCAGTCGATCACGTGGACGGTTGTAATATATCCAAATACGCATACCAAAAGCTCACCATGACTCATCCAATAGCTCTCCTCAGCAAAACACTTAAAAAGGAAACACATTAAATCATATTGTAGATATTGAATTTCAACCAACCCCAAATCAAAGTTTTATAGACAAATTTTAATTGCCGAATTTAAAAACCCACAAGAACATTCGCTCTTTTCAAATTAATGTTGTTACAAGTTGGATTATTTCAACTTTGTGATAAATTTGCAATTTGTTGAATTTCTAAACTTTAATTTAATCTTAATTCAACTTGTGATTTAACCTAGGTTAAATTTTTTTATTAATCTCTGTACTTTGTAAAAATTGTGGATTTAATTTTTATACTTTAATTTGATCAGTTTTAATCTTTATATTTTTTGAATGATCAATTTTAGTCTCTATACTTTTTGAATTATGAAATGTTAATCCTAATCCAATTAGTAGTAGTTTGGTTAAATTTAATTATTAGTCATGTACTACGCGTACAATTGTAGATTTAAAATATATTTTCCAATTTGACCATTCTAAAATCCTTATACTTTTTAGATTTTGAAATTGTAATCTTGACACAACCAACAATCATTAATCCATTAACTAAATTTTGAGTAAGTAATATACAGAAATAACAAAGTGATGTGACATTCCACGTGATAATATGCTTGTCGCATTAAATTTTTGAAGTCGCGGAACTTAATTGAATGAATTTAACAATTATTGTTTGTCAAGGACTAAAATTTTAAAATTTGAAAAGTACAAGTAAAAATGACTAATTAAATTAAAATAACTAAATCCACAACTTTCACGAAGTAGAAGGACTAGTAGCAGAATTTAACCGTTAACCCTATTGTCAACTTTAAGCCATGCCTATTGTGATCAACGAAGTAAGAATAGAAACATCGATACTTGACTGCAAGAAAGATGCATTAACATAAGCAAAAAATTGAAAGGTAAAAACCCTTTTTAATTTCAAAACAATTCCAGTTATATAAATCCAAATTATAATGTCTGTACAAAATCTTTTCAATTCGATGTAAAGCTTTGGTGAAAGAATCTATATCGGCATTTTTCCGAAAGATCGATAGTCTTGCAGCAGTCTAAGCGACCTCCCCCGAAATATTTGGCTTTTCAGCTTGACTGTGTAACAAGTCTTCCATCAGATCCATTGATGCTATCTACTGCTGTATGATGAAGTGTTAAACGAAAGAACGGATAAAAGAAGAGGGGTAGCAACTAATCAAAAGACGAAAACTCAAACAAACGAGTCGGAAAATCACCTATCTAGATTGCCTTGGTCTCAGTTTGATCCTACGGGAATCAACTTCAAAGCAGCAGCAATCGGCATCCCAAGGAATCCAAGGCAGACGCTGACAAACCACTGCTGTACTGTGAGAGGAGAAGTGCTTGCAAAGGTACCGAGGAACTCAACGATCACAATTTGGAATATGATAGTGCAACTTAGCACGGCCACAAACACGTGGTTTTTCAGTATGCCTTTGAGAACATTAATCTTTTCCATCTCTCTAGAGCTAATTTCGTTGAAAACCTGAAGAAAATGACAGCCGTTGATGTAATTCAAGCAATCCAAGAAGATATAGAATCAAACACAGTACACGATATGACTGCATTGAATTTTAGTTCAAAACAATGCGGACTGGCATTAAGTTATGCAGCTCGATTCCATAAACATCCCAAGTTTGACCGAATTTGAATCAAATCAAAGTCACTCATGTAAGTACCTATAGAATATCGAAACAATTTTAACATACCTGGCAAAAGACAAATGAGTTGAAAATAAGAGTGTTCAGTATCAGATCGGAATCCGGGCCATCGAGATGAAAAGCAGCCTTTCCTCTGGTCTGAAGAAACCATATAATCACAAACTGATATAAAGACTGCCCTAAAATATTCCTCCACATTACATTACTGATGAAGTTTCCCTTCCTACCAACTGGCGATCTCTTCATCAAGTCATCGTTAGGAGGCTCGGTAGCTAATGCAAGTGCCCCTAACGTATCCATGATCATGTTGACCCACAAAAGTTGAACAGCAGTGAGCGGAGCATTTCCTGAGAAGCGAGAAATCATATCAACTCTCGAATTAGTAGGGGAATCACAATATTGTCAAATCCAAGCAAAAGAAGTGATAAGCCCATATCAAAGTGACAACAACAGGGTTTCTTACCGGTCAAACAGGCTGAAGTAAAGTTTACAATTAGGGCGACCACGTTGACAGTAAGTTGAAACTGAACGAATTTTTGGATATTTATATAAACCGAACGTCCCCATTTAGCGACAGTTACTATTGTAGAGAAGTTATCATCTAGGATTATGACATCTGCACTTTCTTTGGCCACCTGTAAATTTTGAATCGGTTTTAAGAACATGACATGCTCGTTTAAGGAGCTAGGAATAATTCAGAACAGTGAAAAAAAGCACAAAATCTTGGTCACATTTTCTACAACTTCGCCACTAGTGAGACCAATGTTGGAAGTTAATATATTTCCTGATAAGAAAGTGAAGGAACTGCATTTAGGATATACCTCAGTCCCAGCAATGCCCATTGCAAGCCCAATATCAGCTTCATGAAGTGCAGGGGCATCATTTGTACCATCTCCAGTCACAGCAACTACTTCTCCAAGTGAGGTTCGTAGGTGTTTAACAAGAGTATGTTTATCCATAGGTGAAGATCGAGCCATTACCTGCACGACTTTCATATAGTTGGTGAACAGTTCCCTTTAATTATGAGCATCTGAAAGACAAATCCATATATTGGCCCACCGCAATATATGGTAAGAGACTAATCTAACTGCCACAAAATGCTACTAGTGTTGGTTCTTCAATTAAGTACTAGTACCATATTCAACTTAGAGTTCAACTTAAATAGAAACTGAGTTGAAGAAAGAAGAGCAAAAGAATGCACCTGTATTTTAGGAATAAGTTCATACAATTCCTCTTCAGATTTTTCCCGGAAAACTGGACCTTCAATTGCTATACCATCATCAGTTAAAATTCCAATTTCCCTTGCAATAGCCTTAGCAGTGTTAATATTGTCTCCAGTGACCATTCGGACAGTAATACCAGCAGACTTACATATTGCAACAGACTCCTTAACACCAGGGCGTACAGGGTCTTTGATGCCGACAATGCCTATACAAGTGTACCCTTGAAGAGGAAGGGAGCTATCAACAGAAAAATCAGTTCCTACATCCATGTAAGCAAGGCATAAAGTTCGAAGAGCTTCACTAGCAAATTGCTCAATTGTATTCTTTAGATGATTGGTGGTTGGTTCATCCAGGGGAACAACATCACCATTTGAGCTTATTACTTTGTCACATGCAGCTAAGATTATTTCAGAAGCACCCTTACAATGCACTCGGAGACCTCCTTCCGGAAACTCTATAACTACACCCATTCTCTTTTTTGCAGAGTTGAAAGGCTCAACTTTCACAATTTTAGATGCTTTCCGTTCTGCTTGGAAATCCCCACCAAGCAATAACCCGAATTCTAAAAGAGCAGTTTCTGTTGGTGTTCCCAGTATCTCAATTTTGTTTTCTTTGTTATTAACGACTTCTCCTCCGGTGTTATTAAATATGGACTCAATTAAAATTTTCACAGCAGATTCAGGAACTGCAGATCTAAAATGATTACTCTTGTTGGAGGTGCTCACTTCCTTGGTTTCCCCACAAAAGCATGTTTTCACAACAGTCATGTGGTTAGTAGTCAGCGTACCTGTTTTATCGCTGCAAATACTTGTAGAGGATCCCATTGTCTCACAAGCAGCCAGATGGCGAACGAGTGCCTTGTCATTCATCATCTTCTTCATGGCAAAAGCAAGGCTTAATGTCACAGCCAAAGGCAGCCCCTCAGGAACAGCAACAACAACAATTGTAACGGCAATAGCGAAAAATTCCAACATTTCCATCGCATCATCTCCAGACCAAATCCATTGTGTGCCATCTTGTAGCTTGCGGCTAAACAATCCTTGTACTAGAACAGCAAATGTCACAACAGCAAAAAAAGACCTATTTTACCAATAATTGTGGCTACTCCATTCAGTTTAACCTGCAATGGGGTTTCATCATCTCCACCTTCACTAAGGGTGGCCATTAGTTTCCCCCATTGAGTTCTCATCCCAACAGTAGTCACAAGCATCTTGCATGACCCATCCTGCACTTTGGTTCCAGAGAGGAGAAAAGGGTTTCTTGCATTTGCACTAACTGGTTCACTCTCTCCCGTTAAACTGGATTCATTTATCAAAACGGAAAACCCCGAAATGAAGAGTCCATCAGCTGGGACCTGATCTCCAATGGCAAGATGAACAATATCACCAGGAAGTAGATCAAATATTGATATTTTCTGCCTCAGTCCATCTCTGGTAACCTGAACCGTTATTTTTTTCTTCTCCTTGTCTAAATCTCTGAACTGCAAATATTGTCTATAATCACTTGTGGCAGTGACAAACACAACAAGAAGAATGCTCAAAACAATTCCAAGACCATCATAGGCACCCTTTGGCCATCCTTCCACTGTAATACCAACAGCAAGAGAGACAAGGGCACAAACAGCTAATATCATGAGGGTTGTATCTTGAAGGGCTTCCCATACGAAAACCCAGAAACCTCGTGGAGGGGTTTCCGTGAACTTATTAATTCCATAAATACGTTTCCTTTTATTTACCAAATGCTCAGAAGTAGGAATACCATTAACAATTGAAGTAGAGAGCTTGGCTGCTATATCCTCAACCCCACCATGAATTTTCAACTTCTTCACATCATGACCTTCAACAATAGATCCCAACTCATCAGCACAAATCTGAAAACCAGCTGCTTTAACTTCTTCAGGTGCATCATATTCACTAGACAAGTTTAAGCCTGTTGACAAATTAAAGGAATCAAACATACTGGAAACGTCAAAAAACTCGTTAAATCCTGACATGTATCAGACTAATGAGATTCTTACCATGGATAAATTGAAGAGCAGCTTGTGAAACCAAAACTGCAACCCTAAATTTTTCCTATAACACACAAAAAGCAATAAAAAGACTTAACATCAAAATCAAGAATAAAAAAGGAAATTGTTCCAAATGTTCAATGAAACTCTATCATCTCTAAGGTGCAAGGGCTGACTCTTCACCAAAATTATGCCCAACTAAGTACTATCAGAAAAAAGCCAACCAAGTATACATTAAAGTTTATAATAACAAACATAGCAACAAATTTAGACCATAAAATAAATCAACAAATTTAGACCATAAAATAAATTAACTAGCTCTTTGTGTAGAGTGAACTAATTAGACAGTTCTAATTTTCTTCAAAACACTACAGAACTCAGAGAAATAAACATCATATTCTTGCTGAAAATCACAATGCCATTGATTTACAAACCTAGAGCTTCAAACAAATGCACAAGTATAGCAAGCTCTCAACGAGAAATTTAAAGCATCGAAACAACAAAAGTTGATTAGGCAGTTATAGATCAGCTGATCTAAACCTAATTACATTCAACTTCTAACTTCTTAATCTCAAGCAAGTTGAAACTTGAAAGTTACTATTTTAATCTTACAGAATAATAATTTAAAAAATTAAAAGAACAAATCCTTCTTTATTAGATAAGAAAAAAGTAAAGAAATCTAAACAGATCCAAAATAGTTAAGAAAAGAGCTTAGTTTCATTTAATTCTCTACTAAAAGCTTCTTCAAGACGCAAACAAAACAAAGTATAAATAAATAAATAAAACTTCGAAAAGTCCAACAAAGAAATTAAAAAAAAAAAAAGAACCTGATTAGAGCGACGAATAGCTTCAGCTTCAAAACGCTTGGAAAGATTAGCAGTAAATCGAAACCTTCGCTTACGATTCTTAACGATCCAACAAAGCTTCCTCCATCTTTCTAAAGCTTCTTCAGATGAGTTCTTTGGCTTCACATCTCCAAAGTTCTCGTTCAAATAACTCTCCATTTTTTGCTTTTCTTCTGCACTTCCGAGAAACAAAAACAAATCTAATTAAATAGATCCTTAGCTTTTTTGGCACTACTAGTTCATTTATTAAAGTTGCTAATATTGAAAGAGAAGCTCAAGCAACATCAGAAAAAGAAGATTATATTCTTCCAAGAAATTGGAATTTTGAATTTTTGTTTAAGGATTTGGTTCTTCTAAGCTTTAATGGCTTCTTCCAAAGAAAAAAAAAGGCAAATGAGAATAAAAAGACCGGAGTTGACAAATAATACTGTTTCCAACGTTTTTTTTGTTTGTTTTCAACTAAAAAAAGTCCATTTTCTTTCTCTCTTCAGTACCTTAATTGGCCTAACTGTTTCTTTTTTATTAGAATATTTGATAATCACAATAACTTTTAATTAAGTTTATAATCCACTGGAATCAAAATTTAAATAAATTATAAAAATAAATAAATTAAAATTAGTGGTCGCAACTAATTAAATCATCTATTCTTGATTCGTTTAGTTTGATTGAATATATAATTTAAAAAATTCATAATATTTTTAAATTATTCAACCAGCTTTAAATCAGCTTTAACTGATCTATATTGATTCAGGATCAATCGGTTTAACTTTTCTAATCGGACCAACACCCAAATCGATTTCCGATCGAATGTATTCGACCTACTAATCTGATGCGATTCAAACTGTGGTGAAACTAGAATTAAAGTGTATATTTTTACGATAGTAAAAATATAATTTTATCATTTTAATAGTCTATATCTTTATAATTTTTAAAAGATTAAATCAAATTTTTATCACCTTAAGAAACAAAGTATAATTTTACCATTATTAATTTAAAATATTATAAATTATAAATTACTTAAATATAAAATTTTTTATTTTAAGAGGGTCGGGGCCCCTGACAACCTCGTAGCTTCGCCACTAGATTCAAACAACATTGAAAGTTTTTTTTTCTTACTAAAGATAGTATAAATGACAACTTCTTTATAATTAAAAGCAAAATTTTTAAAATTGAATCAATTAAACTATAAATTTATTAATTTAATCTTTTGTTCAATTAAATAAATCATAAAAAAATTTTATTCAAACAAATTTTTCATCTATTGAATCAATCAATATCAATCTTCAATTGTATCGGTTTCTGTCGGAAGAAGGGGTAAATGAGGAGGGTGGAAAATGGGTGAAATAGCTTTAATATATTTTATATTATCTATGTAAACTGAGTTACCTCGTGGAGTGGTAAATACGGCGGGGGGATCTGACCGTGTGTAATAAAGATGGGGGCATTGATTCGAGGGAAAACGTGGATTACGCGGTTCAACATGTGGGTTGGGTAACCAATCCAAGGTCAACAGAGTGTCTTTGGGCCCCACTATATAGTTTTCCTCCTCTGGGTTATTTTCATCAAAGTCCACAACTTATAAATCATATTCTAAATTAATCCTTAAACTTTAAAACTTTATAATTAAATTTACATTCTATAGGTTTCATACCAATCAAGTGAATCCTGTAACTATTCCAACACTTGTATATTTTTCTTATTAAGGGTTTTAGAATTAGATAAGTAATTAAATCATTAATTTTTTGTTTCATTAATCTTGATTAAATAAATTATTAAAAATTAAAAAATATTATTAAAGATTTTAGGAAATTAGTTCAATGAATTCAGCTATTAATTCAATTGCTTTTTAGCTTTATTCATATTAATTTACAGATCAAATATCTCTTAAAATTAATATTCTAATTAATTCTCAATTCCAAAAATCATAATATAATTTGATTTTAGTTTTTGTTCTTTTTATTTTGTGTAAATAAATTATTGTTTTCTCATGGGTAAATTCAGAAATTTTTTTAAGGGGGCAATATTGAATTATTAGTTTTCGAGATGTCAAAATATAATTTTATTAAATATTAATTTATGATTACATTATTTTTTAAAGTATTTAACAGAAATATTTTTCATTTTTGGGAAGTTAAATTGTAATTTGACCATAGCTTATTTTATAGTTTAAACATTTTTAAGCGGCTACATAGTAATTTATTCATATTTGGGAGCCAAAACTCTTACCTGCCCTCTGATTCACCCTTTGATTCACCGATAATTTTTCTTTATTTATTTATATAAAAGAAAATAAATAAATTTAATTAATTGTAAACCCAAAAAAATAAATTTATAATATAATATAATATAATTTATCTATTTCTATTTATAAAAAATAAAAAAAGTTCATTTTCAAATGATGTCATAGTGAGAATAGAGAATTAAGCTTAAGTACTTGAAGTCAACCAAACCTAATTACTAGTTGAATTTTGTTGTTATAAAAATGCCTAATTGATCCTTTCTCAATCTCCTATAGCTAATATTGTATTTGGTAATTTATGGACTAACCTAACACTCTTACTTACCATAAATTGACTTGTGGAATTTCAATTTCAAATTTTGAATCTCAATTTCCCTTTTTCTTCATTATTTCATATAATGAGATAATAAAATAATCCACCAAAATTTATGAATTAAATGGTAAAAAAACTCAATATCCCGTAAATAAGATTTCAAATTTAAATCTTGTAAACCGAAAAATTAGTATTGCAAAAGCTTTATTCTTTATTTAAGATTTTGATTTAACTCCATTCCAAATTTAATCAAAATTCAATGTATAACTGATTTTTTTTATTTTATTTTTACTTTTCTATAATAGCAATATAACAATTTTTGTGTAAAAATTTAGAAAAATTAGTACTATTCCTAAATGAAATTAAAAATAGTACATTCGAATTAAGATATTATCTCAATGAAATTTTTAAATTTTATATTAAAATATACTAATCCTGTTTTATTAACTGAAAATAATTTTTAATAAATGAAATTAAATTAGTATATTTTATTAAAGATGCGATCTAAATCTCACTATTTAATATTATTAATATATAATAATTTTTAATTATTTTTAAAAAAAAATAATTTATGATTTAAATCTCAAATATTAGTGTCTCAAAATGTACTACAATCATCTCTTTATAATATTCAAAATTTTAATGGACAAGTCGATTGAGTCTTAATTTAATTGGCATGAGCATTGTTGTCAATGTAGGAAGATGCGGGTTTGAGTGTGCTGAAGCGCATTATCCTTTTATTTATGGGTTAAGTAATTCTAAAATAGTTTTAGATATTATATTTAAAAAAAAAACTCCAAAACTTTGAAAGGGACTCAATTGGACTTGAAATTAAACTTAGGATCCCAAAATTAAGATTTGAGATGTAGTAGTTTTATTATATTAATTAATTAATACAGGGTGGGGTAGGTTGAAAATAAAATTAAATAAATAGGTATGATACAATCAATGATTTAGGTATTGGGACAATAACATGTAGAAAGATCACATGGAACTAGCAATTAAAAAAAGGGTTGTGTTAGCACAAGCCAAGTCCCAAAAAGGGGAAAAGATTTCAACATTTGTCAGTCATATTCAATAATTGTTATTTATAATGGTTACAATTGGTGGTTACATTCATGCATTTAATTACTAAAAAAACCCATAATTTTCTTCTATTCTTATTTTGTTCATCCTTGAGTTTTTTTTTTATTAATTTGATCACTCTATATACAAATTAATAAATTGATTATTTTATTGTTAAATTATCTGTCAACTATTTTAAATAAGGATTATTTCTATTTTAGTCATCTGATTTTTTTTTGTACAATACACCTTCAATCTTTTGTTATTATTTAGCTGTAGAATAATTAATTAACAAAAAAAAAACTCTTATTTAGGGTAACTAAGAAGGGATTCTACCATTTTCAATTTTGCTTCAAGTACCCTCAATAATCATGAAATCAACCGCAAAGTCCAAGTTTAGTGGATAACATTTTTCCTTTATTTTTTTTTTAAAAAAAGTGGGTAACATGTTTTAATCCCCAAAAAAGTGGATAACATGTTATGCAAATTTTTTAACATGATAAAAAAATTTCAATAATATTTGAAAATGCATGTGCAAGTATTAGTAAAAGCAAAGATTTATTGAAAAAAAATATATATTATGTAGGTAACATGAACTTGAAATATCGTATAAAATGTTGATGTAAATTTAAAATTTACTTGTTAAAATACTATTGATTGATTAATTACATGTTAATGGTGTTAAACTCAGATATTATAATTATACGCGAATTAATATTTTTAAGTACTAAAATAAATATTTTAAAAATAAAAATATCATATTTAGCATTCAATCAAAATATAAACATCATTTATAATATTAATCATAATCTTATTCATAGGCTTTTGCTACAAAGGGTGCCGTAAGTGGTGTCGTGGCGACCTCCATGATGTAGCTTTGAAGTTAAATGTTTCTCGGAGTATGTTTCAAGAGGACGAGCGGGTACTTGCACGGTGCTTAGAGATGTGAATGATTTAGTGTCAACAGGTTAAAATTTTAGATTTCACAAATCGCGTGATATTAAAAAACTTTTTTCCTTTCAAATCAATTTTACTTAAAAAAAAACGAGTATTTTCATGAGAAAATTTTTAAAACACAAAAAATAAAGCAAATGTAACTTAAAGGCAAAAAAGTAACAGAAAAATCATAAGTAATAACACACCAAGTGCTTAAGTCAAAAGTATTCTGTTACTAAAAAATGAGATAATTACAAACGAAGAGAAAACGATTTATTTATAGCTAAGCTCCCTTAAATCTAACGGTACATATCAAATTATGTCAATGATTCTAGAAGATAAAAGTCTTAAGGAATTTAAACTTTGTAGATAAATATTGAGTCACTTCTAAATAATGGACCCGTTCTATCGAACCAAATGACTTAAAATAAACATGAAAATTCTAAAATGTACACATCAATTTTGTGCTCCTTTATGCAACCCATGACATGGTAACTTTGTGCATCAATTGGGATATCGCCATGTAATTTTGGGAGGGATTATTCGCTGCTAGTCTCTAAACTTAAATTCTTCTCGTATGGATTTGACGAACTTGTGTCTTTTTGATGATGTTTCTTCGCAGTTTGTAACCTGTTTGGGTAATTGATTAGCAACCAGACTTAGCCTAATAGGTTTAAGTATAGAGCATGAATTTTTGCTATGGTTTGGATTATCCTACCAAACTAAATAATCTTATAATTCACGAAGCCAATTTCCAGCAGTCTTTTAATTGGGTTAAGAAAATGGAGAAAATAGGTCCATACTCCATAGAGAGTGACCACGATTGGACATTGTGTTAATTGTTAGTATCTAATTCCATCGCAATTAATTAGTTAAAAAGTTGATGTATGTGGAGGTTAACATCGCATGTCAAAGAAAAAGTGTTTTTGTTGATATGAGAATATCAAATTTGTTCATCTAAAAAAATTGTGGATAAAATTGATTTTTCAATTGGCAAATCAACTAGAAAGATCAAAATAGTAAATTTTAAAGAGGTCTAAACCGTAAAAATAGCACAAAAGAGTAAAACTACAAATCAACAAATGGAAAGATAAGTAATTTTGGTCCAACCTTAATTATAAGAAAACCCTTTGTCATTAAACTACAAGCAAAAGCCATTACAAAGGCCCAATAATGGCATGAGAAACATGAAATATTGTCCTTTTTCTATATATATTTATATTTGAAATTTTTTGATGGAAACAATAAATATTGTCGTGATCGAAAGACTTCCAAGCTTGTAGGAAAACTATAGTATTTTTCTTTCTCAAGTTGATTCCAACTAGGGGAATGTATCATTTACGGTAAAAAAAAATCAGACTTAAGATTCTAAATTCTGATAATGGTTGACGAAACTTGGAGTGGTGGAAATCACCAGAGTTATTGAAGAAAGTAGGTCTAAATTCTAAACTCGGATGGAGCTGTTAAGTCGGTTTCAAGGATGTTGTTGCGAGGGTATTCTTAGGGATCAACACAGAAATTGGATTTTTGGATTTAATAGACGGTTGGTCTAATGTCCTGTTTTTAACGCTGAGCTTTAGGATATTTTAGATGGCTTGACTCTTGATAGGTCGTGTGGGTCACATGACCGTGTGGAATGGGTCAACTCATGTGGCTTCTGTAGGTTGCTCTAATTTTTTGATTTTCGCTCGTTTTTTGCTCATTTTGTTCCCAAATGCTGTATTAAGCCTCAAAACATGAATTTAAAGGGTTAGGAGCATAAAACTCATAATTAACAACTAATAATCACCCAAAAATGTATTAAGAATGAGGTTAAAACATGTTATTTTTATCACTTATTAACTCTTCTTCAGAGCAGACTGTCACACCCCAAAATTGGGGTTTAAATAATCAAGGTTTGCAAGTTGAGTTAGAGGTTAAGGTTAGATTTTTAAGTTTAACCTTGTGTTTTAAAGTCAGGATGAGTTTACTTGTTCAATAATAAGAAGTTAGCTTACCACTTGGTCTTGTGTTTAAACCTCTACGTGTTTACTCAAGGATTATTCTTTTTGTTATTTTTCTGTTGTGTAGCTAAGTGATTGAGTTTAATTGAAACTGAATTTAAATGTGTCTGATAGGGGCTTAGTGGAGTTGAGAGGGAAATTCTAATTTTAGAAAAAAATCCCAAGCTCTCTCACGTTTATTTTCTTCTCTCTCTCTCGTCAATTTCTCCAATTTCAATTTTGGATTCTTTTGCTTCAGTATCCTCTTATTCCATTATTTTCTTTGTTCATTTATTTTTTCTTCTTTTTCATTCACATAATTGTTAGTTGCTGTTCATTAAGGGTTTCATTTGTCCTCTTGATTTTCGTTTGATCAAGTGTCGAATCAAGTAAGTGTAAGTGTTGTTTTGTTGAGTTTTATAATGGTTCTTTGATTCTTTTACATTTGGTTTTGACCGAAGTTCTTATAGGTTTAGTATGTTGTGAAATTGAATTTTCAGATCGGTAGAATAGAGGCGTATTAATGGATATTTGGTGCTTGGAAGCGCATTTTCAGGTGTGTTACTTGAACACTTGTAGTCGAGGGTGTAATTGTTGTTAATTTTTTTGTTTTGCAGCAAATTTGGGGGTGGTTTTTGGACCACACGGGCGTGTGCCGCACACGGACCATCCACACGACAGTGTGCCACTTTAAAAGTTAGAGTGATTTTCTTGTCACACTGCTGTGTAACCTTTATTAGGGATTTTGTCGATTGCACACGACCTAGGGAGGATTCACATGACCTGGGACACGACCATGTCTCCCCTGTTTCTTATGGTGAAATTATGTCACGAGTTACACAGTCTGCCCACACGATCGTTTACCTCAGTCATACGGCCGTGTCTCTCAACCACACGATCGTGTACCTTAGCTACACAAGCGTGCGCCGACGGTCCACATGACCATGTGCCGCTTTAAAAGTTAGGGTAATTTTCTTGTCACAGACCTCTGTTAGGGATTTTGTCAATTGCACACGGCCTGGGGAGGTTTCACATAGCCTGAGACACGACTGTGTCTCCCCTACTTCTTATGGTGAAATTATGTCACACAAGCACAAAGAGTTACACGGTCTGCCCACACAGTCTTGTACCTCAGTCACACGGTCGTGTCTCTCAACCACACGATCGTGTGCCTCAGCTATACAACCGTGTACCCCTGTCACACGGTCTGAACCTTCCCACACGGTCATGTGGTTCTTTTTTTTGTGGAAGTTTTTACTCCTTTTTCGCAAATTAATTTGTTTTAGTCACTGAATGATCCCTTGCATGTTTAAACCTCTGTAAGAGTGATTGAGACACTATTACTGGTTGTGGAAGGTCTATGAAAGGCATATTACTGTTAGAATATTATATATATATGTATTCTTAAGATTTAATTTTGTTATTCGCACAAGTTGTTTACATGATGTGGTAAACTAAATTTGGTATATGAAAATGTTTGGATGTGAAAATTAGAAATTTTGTATAATGTTGAATCTGCTATTTTGGAAATCGGTTGAGTATGATATGAAACATTGGAAATTGTATATGAGTATGTCTAGTATGATATATTTGTATGCATTGAGAATTTTGCATATGCATTATGGTTTGGATTTGGTTACGAGGATAAGGTTTGGATTTGGTTATGAGGATAAGGAAGTTAGATTTTGCAGTTAAACTGCTTTGATATAATTTGGCAGTAATTCTGCAACAATGTTGGCAAATTGGCTGCATAACAATCATGTGACACATGACCACTTTAAGGTTTGCTTGAGTTGGATGGGTCCACCATAACCCAAATTTGGTGTGTAAATGATGGAAGGGTCTAAAGTACTCTATTTGGTGTGCAGGTTGGACGGAGTTGGTGTGTTTGGATGGTTGGGTGAGTTTTATTTGCATTTGTCACGCATTTGGATATTTTCTACGCATTTGAATGTGTAATATTTGCGAATGGAATTGCTTATTCAATGTGTTTAACTTATATAAATTATTTGAGATTTCAGTATGTTTGAATGCTTGTTTGACACTACTTAATTACATTTGTTTTAGACTCATACTGAACTCCGTAGCTCACTGCTTAGTTTATTCTTGTCAGGTAATTCGTTAGGTTAGGTTTTGGACTCAGCAAATCAGATGTCTCGGAGTTTCACATCTTGGTTTGGTTTAATATTTTTTTCGTAAGATTTAATAAATTAGTTTCAATTGGATTGTAAATATTTTATATGAACTATGGTATGAGTTTCCAGTTTTGAGTTAGATTAGTATTTTCATGCATGGACTTTAGTCAATTGACTGTTTACCCTTTTTTAATAATCGGCCAAATATTTAAGTCTTAAATTTTATGAACTTCAGTTAATAGAAAAATGTCAGATTTTTCCGTTGCAATACTAATTTTGAAATTTCGATTAACAATTTGTTAAATCTAAAATGTTTGCAAATCGAAGGGAATATCAATTTGACTTTAATTTAATCTTAGCGACAATTAAACCACTGTTTGCAAAACGTAAGATAAGTATATTACCAAATTTTGTTAAACATGAGCCAAAGTGGTCTTAGAAAATGTTTTTGGTAAAGTTTGAACGATTTGTATGTTCTAAGTCATTTCAATAGCTAATGTGAATTTCAAGATTTAGTCAAAATTTTTGGGCTAGATATTAGGGTGTTACACAAACAGTGTGATAGAGTATTGATTCAGATAGACAATTTGGAGGTTTTTCAGGAAATTCAGGAAACATTTTCAAAGACATCACATTCAGCACTAGTCAAGCATATTCAACAACTCTTGTTAGAAATAGGTATCACTAAACTGGCTTTTGATAGAAATGAAGGGCTACAACTGTTTACAGAGAGTCCATTGAATATTACTAGTTAATAGTGTTTAATTTATCTATTTGTTTTACATAAAAAAAAAGGCAAGTCATTCAAATCAACTTACCTTAATTACCTCGGCTGGATTGAGCAATATAAAGTTCGAAAAAGAAATTAAGGTTAAAATTGAAATATAAATTTTATAGGGATCAATGAAAATTTATCATTGTATTAACTTGTAATTTTTCGAATTTTAAAGAAAATAATTCTAGAATTTTATCTTTTTGGGGAGGGGGAACGATCATGCACGGCCCCTTCTTTCACGAGTTCAAGTTTTATGAAAAAAAATAGCATTAAAAGATATTTATCGGTTTAAAAATTCAACTTAATTTAATTCCAAATTGGATATAATTCCCTACACTAAAAATTAAAAAGAAAAGAAGAGAAACCCACCTACCTTATCCAACTACCTTATCCTACTAAGAAGACATATCAAATCTAATATCCATGAGAGAGCCACAAGTCGTGACATATTTTATTCCCATGCCACAAAAGTTAAAATCTTAGACCATATCTACACACATAAGTACCCTTTTTTTTTAATTTAGTCATTATTTTTTTATAAAGTTATAATAATTTTTATAAAATTAATCTAAATAATTACTCCAAGATAAATTTAAAAGAAAATTAATACAAATCAAGCATCTTTGGTTTATGTATATTTATCATCTATTTTTGTTAATGGAAATGGACCAGAAAGATTGAAAAGAGTGGGCATCACAAGAAGAAAGGGATGATTAAAGAGGAAGTGGATGATTATGTCCAACACGTGTTCTTTTAATAGTAAAATCTACTAAGCAATGATAAAAGAAATTGAAATCTTTTAACTTGCCAACACATTACCTCTTTCTTGCAAGAAGGGCATAAAATATCGTCGATTGAGTTTTAATTTAGATCGTATTAATATAATTTTTAATATAAGAGAATGTAGGTTCGAATACACTGAAAATATTATGCTTCTTTATAAGGATTGGAGAGTGGCTATGAGTAGTTTTAAGCTTTGTATAAAAAATAATAGATATTATAGTATTTATGATATTACCGTAACTTATTTTAAATCTTCAATTTTACATTCTCCTAATTATTGTAATAACAACGATATCAACTTAACTAAAATTTATTCCAAATTTTTTTTTGTATAAATTAATCATTTCAAGAACAAAGAAAGTTACATTATCCATATACTTTATAATGGTAGGATGATTCTTTTTTTTCAAAGAGAAACACTCATTTTGATTCTCAAACATGTGGATAACATTAATTTCTTTCTCTCTCTTTTTTTAAAAAAAAATTATACTTTTTTCTATTAAGCATAAAGTATTGGATGATGGAGTGACTTTCACCTAAAGAATCCAACAAAATTCCAATGGTGATTAGACATGATATGAATTAATCGACTAAGCTTCCAGTTATCTCTTTATTCTGTTAAATGCTCTATTTTAGAAACACCCTACAACCTTGGGTTTTCTTTTTTCTTTTTTATTATTATTTGTAAATTTCCACTCACCTATTTCCTACAAAAGTTGAATATATCTTATAAGTGCTAAATAAGATATCTTTAAAAATTCTTCTTGAATGTCCTAAATACGTGTTATCTTGTCTTTTTAAGGTTTAATGTAAATGCATTATCTAAATGCATCTTATTTCCCCACATTTGTCATTCAACAATCTTGTCCCATGGTTTATCTAGATGAGGTTGAATATGAGTAGCAAAGAAAAGAAGAATTAAAAGCATAGATAAGTAAAGGGATAATTTTGAATTCCAAAATTTCATTCGATTAATTTAAATTTAATATAATGTTTTTTTACATAACAAAAAAAAATCATGATCAAGTAAAGGATATTTTGACTTTTTATACACATCTTGTTCATTTTCTTATTTCTTTCATTAGCTGTCTATTCTGGTGGAGTCCTTACACAATTCTGATCAATTTCACCATTAGTAAAATATCATTATAAGCATGAAAGAGTTTTCATCCCACACACTATCTCTTCAATGATAAATTAATTCAACCCTTCTCTTTATTTAGAAGCTTGCGTTCTCTAATATGTTGTTCCTTCATAAATATGAGGAGTCGTCTAAAGATAAAAATTTGCACTTGCATTTTCAAATTCTCCCTCAAAGATTTCTAAATAAATTGCCTTTCTCCACTTCAATGTTGGGCCACAACTGCGCCTCCATAAGAATTTCCAATGAAGCCATACAAGCCAAAATCGAATTGATACAAACATGAAATAATCTGAACCGAAATAATCTAAACAAATAACCCCAAATAACATAAACCTAAAGTGATCATAACCAAAAATGTTTTGAACTCGTAATTATCTAACAATAAAAATCTAAGTCTCAAATCTCAATTACCCATACTCAAAAAGATCCGAACCTAAAATGATATAAACTTAAAAATTGATTCGACATAAAATAATTTAAATTTTTTAATACTTAAAAATTCATTTAATCCAAAATCAATCCAACTATTCTAATCTACAAATCTAGATAAATCCTTTAATCTTCTTTGAATTAACTCATTAAACCAATAAAAGACCCCAAGAATGCACCATCTTTCACTTTCTCTCAATGTCAATTTTTTGCAACATGCGTAGTGTTTAGGCATTCATTGGAAGAGGGCCCCAAGTGCCATAAATTTTCTGCAAACTATTCTAACTTTATGTCCTAACATGCTTTTTATTTTTCGCTAATGGAAATTGAGAAGCCTACTTGTTTTTTAGGCTAAGCTTTGCCTCCAATGAGATATGGCAAAGTAAGTTAGGTTCATCCTGCATGTTTTTGATGCTCATTTCTTTTGTCCCAATCCTTAGGTTCTATCATAGGAATGGAAATTACAATATCTATTGCTTATGGGACAAATCGAAATGTCTTGTTATCTGTACAACAACAACCCCCATCACACTAATTTGCATGTTTACATCATTCATGTTATAGAGCAAAAAGAATAACTCGTAAAAGCAAAATTAAGCTGGAATTCACAATCTAGTCCCCTCTATTAATCCTGGTCCTTATTGATCCAATTAACAAACTAGTTAAGAGTAGTATCCCATAAAAAATTACTGAGAAAGTGGATGGAAAACTTGCTATATACAATATTTTAATAATCGGATCCAAGGTCGAATTGATTATATCATTGATTTTTATTCAATTAGTTTAATAGTTGGTCCAACGATAATTAAATAAATAATTAAAAATTCATACAAATTATAAAAATCGATTAGTCACCAAATTTTAAATTTTTACTACTTTTTAATGGTTCACCCAAAAATGAATTTAATTTCTATGTTTGAACCAATACACTGATTAATTTCTGACATGATCGACTGAATTGGTTCAAATAACACTGATTAAACACAAATCATTTGTCAAAATAACAGCCTCAACCTTGAAAGAAGGTTTGCCCAACCAACAGCTTGCCCACTTAGGGAATTGTCACAAAAATCCTGCCAAAATCAATTGAGACCTTTGTCACATTCATTATGTCTTGGCATGCATCATAAGGGGATCCAGCACCGATTAACTGCAACATAACCAATCATATCTTCAAAAAGATTAGATCAGTTTCCTGACAGGGCATCTCATAATTTTACTACAAACTCTACTTTAATAGAATTACTGCTTACAAGGATGTAAAAACAAGCCTGACACAAAATTCACCATCTACATAAAACTCCCTCCTCAAAATAGGCATTCAATACACTCTCATAAACTTGTATTTGTTATACATGATAATCATTTGAGTCGAGTCTTTTATTAAAAAATTATCTCGAACTTGAAAAAATGTTTGACTAATTAAGAGTTTGCCCACTTAAAAATCGGAACAAAATTTATTAAAATTCTCTCTGTTACATCCATCATATCCTAATGCATATAGTAAGGAATTTTACCATGAATGGTCCTATAACATATAGTCAATCATATCCTAAAAAAGATAAAACATATCTTGACACGACATTTCACTAAACCCTACTTAACAAAATTAGTGCTTATAAGGGTTGAGGACAGGCCTAACACCGAATCCACCACCTATATAAAACTCCCTCGTTCTCAAAATAGGCAATCAAGACACTCCAATCAAAAAACGGGGATCTCTTTGTTCTCTAACCCCTTCCTACAGTTCTCAGCACTAGGATAAGAGCCACTCCAAGTCACCTAACCTCAAACCTTGTATCCACACTATTCCTACAACAATCTAGTTCCTCAGTGCTTGTAATAATGCCATGGTCCTTTTGTTTTACCTTTTTCTCGAAAGCGCCATTAGTGGGGAAGACCAATTGATAAATTTATAGGGGTTTGTAAAGATGAACAAGTAAATGCTGAAACAAAGCTTTTTAAAGATGGAAGATAAAGCAGTTTCTTATGCTTTTGAAGACAAATATTGGGTAAAAGAGGAACAACTTTTTTTAAAGAGATGCATTGAAGAAAATAATAGTGTTTTCAACTGTGTAGCCAATGAGTTGGATGGGGCTATACAAGGAAAAAGATGGACAATGCAGTAAGTTTTTGGTTGGTGAAAGGTACACCTGTATATTGAATCAGATTCCAACTATGTGACCTTACAATGGGAGTCTGCTTATTTTCCATGTATAACATTGATTGCCCAACTTAATTAAGCCAAGCAATTAATTCTCCCATCAAATAATCTGGTGATTCTGGTAAGAATATTAATTAAGTTCAATTAGGGTTATCAATTCTGACACAAACATTGAAACTCGAGCTGAAAGTAATTTTGATTTTATCATAAAAAAATTATTATAACTCAAATGATTTAAAAAACAATTAAAATCTAAAATGATTTAAACTTAAAATGATCTAAACTATAATCAAGAGCGGAAGGAAGGGATAGGCAATAGCCTTCGCCACCCCAAAAATAAAAATTTCTTTATATAATCCTTTTTAGGTTTTAGGAAATCACAAGTTCAATGAAATTATACTTTGCCTTAAAAATTGTAATAATCTGAAAATTTTAAAATTAAATTGATTTAATGTAAATAGACCGACCAAAAATCAACTTCGTCAAAACCAATATGAGTTGTGGTACGATATTTTGGGTAAAAAAATCTCTCCAATTCCTCCAAATTTCAAAATTGGACAAATTGGTCCCTATTCATAGCAATTTAACTCTTATCAATTTCGAACATGAGAAACTAAAGGTAATTAATCACGATGTTAATATTTCCCATCAATTACACATGATTTTGATTGGTATAATAACAAATTTAGCTCTCAAATTTTACACATTCTGTCAATTTGGTCTCAATTTAACAAATGTATCCCGCAATATTTGTGTAAATTTGTTGAGGCTCAATTTATTTAATTTTTTAAAACTAAGGCCAAAATGACAAAATATATAAACATTGAAGGCTAAATTTGTTATTATACCAATCAAAATTATGTACAATTGATGAAAGACATTAACGCCGTGATTAATTGTCCTTAGTTATTCACTTTCGAAATTGAAAAGGACTAAATTACTTAAGTTTTTTTTTTAAAAAGTTCAATTTACTCAATTTCAAAATTGAGTGAAACTAAAGAACTCATTTTACCGAGATTTTGTGTATTAAAAACTTTTTAATACGAATTCTTATTATATATATTTCTAACATATTCATAATTTTATCCTACATTTAAATAAAAATCTTATGGCTCGATTTGAATAGTTTTCGTTTTAAATTTATATAAACTTATTTTATTTTTTAAAAATATTTTATTTTGTTTTAATTAAAAATATCTTTATTAATTAAAAAATCTTTCACTATCTAAATATGTTCTATAACTCGTTTTAAGTATGCTCTAGCTGTTTTGTTAACAATTCTATTAGGAAAGCACCATATTTAAATATTATATAAAATATTATAATAGTTTTTTTTTCAATTTTCAAATATTATAAATTATAAAATCCCAATTTTTAATAAATAATATTATAATTAAAATATGAATAAATTTATTTAATATTATAATATAAAAACATGAAATTATAGTAATTTAGAAGAAGTAAAATAAGTAATATTAAGAATTTTTATTTTTCATTAAAAATATTAATAAGTAATAATAAGTAAAAAAACAATAATGTAAATATATCCATTTTATTAAAAAATATTTTTAAAAAAAGTGCTCAAAGTAATAAATGATGTATAATAAAGTGTTACCAAATTGATTGGATTAAATTGAAATTTTATTAAGATTAAATTGAAAAGTGAAATTTAATTTATATTACCTTCAAATAATGATACAAGGATAATTTTAAAATATTAAAATCTAGTTTTACATTTTTTTTTGAAGTAATGATACAAGAACAATTTAATGATGTTAAAAATTAGGGGAAGAAATTTTACCCTTATTCAATTGGGCTTAATTTGCAATTTGACTTCTAAAGTATATTTGTTTATCTATTGAGATGTATAAAAAAATTTTTTGTCTTAATTTGGTACCTAGAGTATATTTAAATTCTCAATTTGGTATCTAAAATATGCATTTGTTATATTTTTTAGTCCATCTTTTTACAAATTTTAAAAAATTATTATTATTATAGCCAATTACAAAGCGCCACATGGCATCTTTATGTAAAAAATATTTTTTTATTAAATGTATATAAACATTAAAAAATATTAAAAAATAGAAATAAAGATATAAAAAGTTCAAAACTATATATAAAATCTAGAAGAAAGAAACATATATATTATAAAAATAAAATTTATAAAAAAATACGATAATTGAAAAGAAATTAGATGAAATTAATAGTATTATTGCAAAAAAATATAAAATAAAGAAATAAAAAGTTTTAAAAAATAATTTTTTTATAAAATAATAAAACATGATTCGACCATTTTTCAAGCTCATAATATGTTATTTTTTTATTATATCTTATGCAATTTATATTATATAAAAAATACATACATTATATTATGATGTAAATTTTAAAAATATAAATGTTAAAATGTTTATGTTTAGAAATTTAATAAAAGAACATATATGTAATGGCAGTAAATTATGTATACATACATAAATATTAAATATTAAATATTAAATAAAAATAATTATATTTTAAGAATAAAAAATAACAATGGGTCTAAGTAAGATTGAGTTTGTCATTTAAAAATAGGAGCAAACTTAGACCATAGTTGGTACAATCCTAGTACAAATGGTACAAAAACTATTCCATTAAACTATTTATTGGTTGAAGTGGAAGTACGAATGCACATTCACTCTTTAATACGTGGTGGTTGTATTTTGTGTTATTGTTCACAGATTTCATCAGTTTTGTTTTTCTCTCCAAATGGACATTTCTATTCTCTTTTGATGGTTAAAACCCTTAAAAACCTAAATAGCGACTTTTTTTGTATTTTTTCATTATTTTGACCTATTATCTATCAGTTTAGGGTTGATTGACGACCACCTTCTTCTCCCCTTTCCTTCTCTTCCTTTCTTCTCATTTTTCATTTTCTTTCTCTCGTTTTTTTCTCTCATTTTCTCCTATTATCGTCGAGTTGTCATCGATGCTAGTGCCATTGTCACCTTCTCACCATCTACAACTCCCTTCTCCCTCTCTCCTCAAAATACCCTTACTCTTGTTCCTTATTGCACTTTTCGCCTCCTATTATCGAGTTTTCGTCAATGTTTGTGTCACCGACACCTTCAAATTAAATGGGTTTTCTTTCTTTTACATTCGACAAGAGGAAAAAGATGAATGAAAATTGATATATATTTTTTTACCTTATTTTAACTTAAATAGTTAGATTAGGGCTAATTAACTTAATTAATTTAAACTAATCATGCTTTAATTAACATTAAACTAATCTTAATTAACATAAGTGAGAGATGTCATCATAAGCCACTAAATCCTATTGAAAAATGGTTAATTTACTATTTTTATTTTTTAGCTAATTGCAATTTAAGCCTTTATATCTTTGGCCAATTAAAAACCTATAACGATAAGACTTTTACAATTTAGTCCATGTACCCTAATTAAGCAATTAATAGATAAAATTGAACGAAAATGAGATTCTGAAACTGTCTTTTCTGGTATCATTGAAAATCAGGTTGTTACAAACTCACTCGTTTTTTCTATGTTTAACTAAATGGATTCAATGCATTCTAAAACTTTAGAGTAAGCTTCGAGAATGACAAGATTGTCAATAATGGTTACAACACACCAATTCGTGTTCTTAGTCCTGGTTGTTGCCATTTGATTATGTGGTTTTGACAATCGTGATATGGCTTGTATTAGTGACTGTAACATTTTCTCCTATATCTTATGCTTGGTCCAAATATGTTTTTAGTGTAACTTGACTTTTGTCAAGTGTTCATTCAACTTTCTTTGATTTGTATTTTCAATGTAATTATAAATCAATGAAAATCATGTTGAACAAAAATAATATTCAAACCAACAATGAAATGAAAAAGTGACTCGCTTGATTGAAGAAAGCCCTTTTACTCTTTTGAACTACTTCTAAGGCTACCCATCTAGTCACTTAACCTAGAACATACAAGAACTCTAAAAAGAAAGTCAAGTGATGAAACCATGGTCATCTATATTGTATCAATAATAGTTTTATAGGTTGGTATACATTGTTTCTTTCTTAAACCAATATCAAACAACTTAAGTTTCATCTTCATCAAAATTTCAACATGTTTAAGCTATTTTATCGTATTTCAATTCGTTTCAATCAAGACTAATATATACCAGTGCATCACCAACCTATACCAACTTAGCTTGGTCCATTGGAAATGGTGCTAATATTCGTTGCTCAAAAGATTCTTGGATCCCATATACTGGTCCTTTAATTTCGCAAATTCCCTCCTATGCTATTCTTTATTTGGATTGCACTCTAAGGGATTTGGTAAAGTTTGATAGTACTTGGAATTTGGATCTGTTTCGTATATGGTTGTTTGAAGAAGTGATTAATCGTATTGTTAGTATCCCTCCTCCTCATCCTAATTCGGGGTCAAATAGGATAATTTGGGCTCATTGGCCTTAGGTTCCTTTTTAGTACATAGTGCGTTCTGGTCTTTAAAAGAAGGAACTTGGAATCTTGAGAAGAATTTTGGAAGAATTCATGGAAGTACCAGGGTCCATAAAGAGTGAGATTTTTCCTTTGGTTGGCATTTAAGCGGAGACTTCTAACGAATTTAGAGTGTACATAACGGGGGATTGGATATAACTGTTCTTGTCCTATATGTGGGTATGGAATTGAAGATAGTATTCATGTGCTTCGGGATTGTCTGGTAGCAAAGGAAGTGTGGATGTATATGATTCCAATAGAGCATCAACAAAGATCCTTTTCTTATACTTTTCAGGTTTGGTTATCTTATAACCTTGTTGTCATATAAGGCTGCAAGATCAGGGCATTACATGGTCGTGTCTTTTTGGATTAATCGCTTGGCATATCTGGAAAAATAAAATCTTTTCATCTTTCAGAATGTTACTTGGTCGGCAATTGAAGTTGTTGAAATCTCTATTAGTTGGGCTCAATAGTCACAAGAATAATACTCTTAGTTTGGGATATAACTCTCATGCTGATGGTACGTGGGTCCATTTATTCATTTATGGCGTAGTGGCCAGAGCTACATGAAATGCTTCTGTTGGAGGTGTGTTGCAGGATCAACTTGGAAATTAGATTTTGGGATTTAATCGTTATTAAGGTATATATACGCATTTTGAGGCTGAAATATAGGGTATCCTGGATGGGCTTCTCGTTCTGTTAAATAAAGGGTATAGATGAGCTACAATTCAGACTCATAATCTTGATATGGTTCAGGCTTTAATTGATATTGGATTGGAGGATTTAGGTATCACTGTGGTTAGAATAGTCCAGCGAGTTATGAGATCTAAAGGACAATGACGGATTAAATATGTAGTTAGAGAACACAACATGATTGAGGATTGGTTGGCTAAACTTAGTCTAACGTTGAAGTCAAATTTAAAGGTTTTTGATATGGCTCCTAATGAAATCTTAGAAGTTTTACAACAAGACAAAGCGAATAGTATTTTTAAGCAATTGATTTGATGTAATTTATCTTTTCATTTTGTCAAAAAAAAAGCTAATTTTTTATAACTGTAACTTAACTAATTTTCACTATTACATTTTAAAATGAAGTAATTATTAGATTAAGCATTAAATCTAATTACTACTTTTAAATTGAGGTTATATATATAATAGAACTAGAAATCAAACTATAAAAATATTTCACCATATCGATAAATTTGAAACGAAACACTAAAACACAATTCTATTAATATAGTCATCGATACAATATTAACAACCAAAGATTGTACAATGAACTTGAACTTAAAAACCCTAAACCCAAAATTCCCAATCCTATCCTAGATCCGTTCAAACTCAATTTTATAAAAAAAATCGAAAAATCAAATTAAAAAAAAATCTAAACTCAGAAAAAACCCACCAAAAACAACTTCACCCAACAAAACATTTGAGCTGTATGGCATGCCCCATCAATACACTTATATCAGATAAGACCACCATCACTATCAAAGTCATTAACCCTTCCACCAATGGCAAAAACCAATATAAATAAATGTCTAAACCAGTAAAAAACAATCAAACAAACCCTACATCCCCAAGTCAATAACACATTCCCGCTACAGAAACCCCCCCCCCCAAAAAAAAAAACATGGCAAACACCCTTTTAGAAGCTTTCAACGTACGAGTTGTCGGCTCCGGCGACAGAATCCTTGTCTTGGCTCACGGTTTCGGTACGGACCAATCGGTTTGGCAACGGATTCTCCCATTTTTCACACCTAATTATCGTATAATCCTATACGACCTCGTTTGTGCCGGCAGCGTCAACCCCGATTACTTCGATTCCACTAGGTACGACACTCTCGATGCTTTCGTCGACGATTTGCTTAATATTCTTAAAGCTCTCGGCGTTCACCGTTGCGCTTACGTCGGCCACTCCGTCTCCGCCATGATCGGTATCTTGGCTTCCATTCGCTGCCCTCAACTCTTCTCCAAACTCATCCTCATCGGCGCTTCTCCCAGGTAAAACGGAAGGAAAAAAAAATTGGCCTTTGTGGTTCACCGGTGAAATATGTTAAAATTTAAATATTCAAAATTTCAGGTCTAGAATTAGACCTAATAATAAAGGATTGAATTAAATCAAAAAGACTAAATTTAAAGTTTCAGCATAACACAACGACTAAAATTAGAGTTAGACCAAAATGAAATTTATGGTTTGCAGGTTTCTCAATGACGAAAATTACCACGGAGGGTTCGAGCTAGGCGAGATTGAGGAAGTATTTTCAGCAATGGAAGCCAATTACGAAGCTTGGGTAAACGGGTTTGCCCCAGTGTTGGTGGGGGCCGATGTGCCGACGGCGGTTCGAGAGTTCAGCCGGACACTTTTCAACATGAGACCGGACATATCATTGTTCGTTTCAAGGACGATATTCAACAGTGATCTGAGAGGGGAACTCGGGAAAGTGAGAGTGCCGTGTTGCGTGATCCAGACGGCGAAAGATGTGTCGGTTCCGGCATCGGTGGCGGAGTATTTAAAGACCCATCTTGGGGGACGAACCACGGTGGAGATTTTGAGAACAGAAGGCCATTTACCGCACTTGACTGCGCCGGTGTTGCTTGCTCAAGTGCTCCGGCGAGCCCTTCCGCGGTGAGTTTTCTAGTGTTTTTTTACTTCAACAATGCCAATTGGACCCAATGGGTCGGATTTTTATTCTGGTGTTGATACAGTGATAATTCAAACCCTTTTTCTCTTTAACGTAATCTCTATGTTGAAAAATAAAATCTAATTTCTTAATTTTCTCCTAATTTTCTCTTAAAATGAAAAAAAAAAGATAATTCATGCATAGATATCAATTGAGGAAAAATGTATATTTTAAGGGTCAATTAACTAATTAACCCATTTGAATTTTTTCAATTTTTACATCATTTTAAGTTATTGTGATTTTGAGTTTAAGTAGTTTTAAGTTTGGGTCATTTAAATTATATTTTAGTTGAACTGAATATAGTCAAATTCGCATTGGGTTTAATCATTTTAATCGGTGTGTATCATTTCAATAATAAATCGATGTAATTAACTTTATATTCAAAATAATATATAGAAAATGAATAAAATATCTAACTTTTATTATTATGGTAATAATAAATCATAAATTTGTATTTTTTTTATATATACATAAATTTGTGGACGTTAGGCTCCTTGGGATTTTTTAAATATTATTTTATCATGATATTTTTTCCCTCCCATAGGATTAGGATTAGAATACCCCACGTGATTGTGACGTGACGAGAGGATGCTTTTCACTATAAGAATAGTAGTATATTAAGAATTATCTAAAAAGTAAATTAATTATTTTTTAAAAAAAGTATTCACTTTTATTATTAAAAATTTATGTTGTTAATAGAATAACTAAATAATTATATGTGTAATATGTCACGTGTATCTTATTTTAACATATAAATATAAAATTTTAATAGTAGAAATAATTGAAATTTTTAATAGAAGAATTAATTTTTTTGATATGATATATAGGGATTAATTTATCTATTTTTTTAATAGATAAAGGAAAATATAATTAGACTTTTAATACAAAAATCTACTATTTTTAATTTTTTTCCTTTAATTTAATCTTGAAATTTGAAGTATGTTTCTATTTATTTTCTTTATTTTCATGACTGTTAATAATATTATATATATTCAAGTGTTTTTTATAATTAAATTATTTTTAACCAAAACAAAAATTAATTAATGATTAATTGAGGTATGAGCTTTGCATAGGTTTTTTTTTTATATATTTTGAGTTGGTTGAAACTTGCATTTAAATTAAGACTTGGTATTTGATGTGTTAATAATATATTTTTTATTTTACAAGTATCTTTAAAAAATTGTGACGTGCCTATTTTTTTATTTTTAAAATATTTTATTATATTTTTTCTCATTTAAATATAATGGTTAATGCATTATTTGGAATCTGAATTTGATAATTGTTTTCATATTGGGGTTTTATATTTTTTTTTGTTTAACTTAATCCTTGAATTTGGCAATTGCTCTCACATTAGATTTTGATTTTTTAGTTCAAATTAGCCCCTAAACTTGACAATTGATCATATATTAAGGTTTGAACTTTTTTTATTCAAGTTAATCCATGCTATTTCCTTAAAAAAAGTTAACCAAAATAAGTTCAGACCCAAATATGAAAATAATTGTCAAGTTCAGAGACTAACTTGAATAAAAAAAACAAGCCCTAATGTGGGGGCGATTATCAAATCTAGAGACTAACTTAGAGAAAAAGATTCATACCTCGATATAGAAACAATTACCAAATTTAGGCCTGAAACAATGCATTAACCCTAGATATAACTATAAGAATATGCAAATATCTATGTGTAAATAATTTAAATGGATGTACCGTGAATTTTTTTCGAATCAATTCGAGTTAAATGAAATTTGAGTCGAGTTTAATCGAGTGAAATTGTTCAAGTTAAATTAAAATATTGTTACAATATAATTAATTCTATGTCAAAGCACATAAAATTAAAACCATATATATTTTTAAAAAATAGTTTAATATAATAAATTGAAATTGATAATTTACTTGTTTAGGTCTTCAAATTTACCCTTTTGGAGAATTTTAAAAACAAATTATGAAATTTTGGAATTTTTAGGGATCAAAATATTAATATGTTATTCAATTTATTTAAATTGTAAAATTTAAATTGACTCGAAATTTGAAAAATCAAATTATTTATTCGAATTTAGTCGAAAAAATCTAATAGAAAATAATAATTATAAAATGTAAATATTTGGTGAAAGGCTTTTGTATAAATACGTGGCGGCCTCATGGGCCGTGATAGCAACAAAATTCCACCACAGCCCAGAAGATATTTTGTGGAACTAATTTGACATTTGAACAGATAATTTGAGGGACACCAACATTGAAAGGTAGAGATTCAAATTGGTTGGATTCGATCCGATTTGATTCGATTTTTTTTTTTAAATTTTTAGATCGTTGATGATAATTCGGTTTTATTTAGTTTTCGATTTCTTTATATTATAAAGAAGGTTTTGTTTCAAGATAAAATTGCTTAAAAATTGTATCACTTAAAAAATGGTACTGTTAATTTTATTACAAAAGTATTTTAAGCCATGTCATTATCTACTTGAACAATTATGCTTAGTTTTTCGTCGATGTTGCAGCTGAAAAGTGCTTTTTAAATTGTTATTAGAAAATGTGCTGTGAAAAATATAGTTTATTAATTTTAAATGTTTAGTAATGTTGCTAAAAATTGCAATTGAAGGTTAAAATGTCCTTTTTTCTTTTAACATGATAATTGTTATACCACTTCTTTGACTTGAACACGTAGTAACATGAGAAGCGATTAGAAATACGCCCACAGGCAGCCCTCCACTTTATATCGTCTGGATGATTAATCAGTGACCAACTACTTGTATGCTTCGTATCACACACGAGAGGAATCATCCATCTTTAACCACCCGGTTGGGCTCTTCGATAGGCCATCCATTATTAATGAGTGTGTTTTCCTCACGAGGAGATCACTCAGGAACCACCGCTTACCCATTAATACCCTAAGATACAACATAAAAAGGGCCTCCTCTCCTTTCTCAACAAACCCTAAGAGACTAAGCTCTCATCCCTCTCCTCTTCATTCTCCTACTTTTTTGGTTCTCTGCCCAACAAGGGTAAACATGCCTTACTTACACCACCTTCTCTTCCCTTGTTGATACAAGGTATCAACAATAGTGTAAAGTAAAAAATTAGTTAAGTTATATGATATTTAAATAATTTAATATAATGATACATGAAATATAAATTTTAAATACCTTTTAAGTAACTAATATAAATTATTTACAAAACTAATGGTACATAAAATATTTTAAAAATTTAAAAATATAATAAATGATAGTTAAATAATTTAATATAATGATACATAAAATATACATTAATCTAATTTTTATATACCTTTTAAATAGTTAGTATCAGGGGAGAGGTCTACTTACATCAATGTAAAGCGTTTCTATTTTACTTCCTTTTGCAACTTTTTATATCATTGATATTTAATAATCTAAATTGTTGAATTTATATCAAGATATTTGCATTTATCATGCAAGTAAATTTTTTAATCAATCTGATATTTCCATCATATTGGTCTAAAATATTGTTTATATGAATATATATTTAACGGTTATTATTTTTAAATAAAATGAATAGTTAAAAATATTTATTTTACACCAAAAGTAACATGCATGAATGATATGAATGAAATATAACGATTGAACTGATAAATATTAATCGTATAAAATTTTACGAATTATGTAAAATCAATTTAATTTTACATCAGTATACGAAAATCTCTCCCCTAATTCTATATTGTTTGTTGTAAGCTAAATAAAAATTAGGGTTTATCAATTAAAATTAAATTTTGATATAAAATTGCAAAATTATGTTAGCTGGGGTGCAGCTCGTGCCTTTTTTTAGTGCTACTTTGTTAAACAATTTAACCAATATTTTCTCTTTTTTTGGTAAATGAATCTTGTAATTATACTTTTTTTATGGGAAGGGTTTCATGTAAAATTACTTTTTTCATTGGTGTAATTTGTAAACAAGGATTATGGCCATCCTTAACTAAATGGTAAAATTACTTTTTAGCCCTTCAAAAAATTAAAAACATTCAATTTAAATATTTTTAACCTTTAATTAAATGGAATAATTACATTTTTAATCCTTAAAGAAGATTATTTTAACATAAATATTTTAACTTTAGCCCTTTCAGAATTTTAGAAACAAATTTTTTTTTTAACTTCACCCCTAAATTAAGTATTTAATGTCTAAACCAAATTGTGTATTTTTGTTACATATTTTATTAGTAATGAAAAATAAAAACAAATTTGAACCTCTAAGTTTAAAAAAAAAATAGAATTGTGTTTGAGATATTATATTAAAATCCAATGATAGGTTTGTTAATCCATGATTATTTGATTCAAAATAACTATAAAAATATATATGATGGTTAGCTCAATGGACGTGGGTGGAATTTCGAGTCAACTTTATAAGAACGGGATTTAAATCTTAGAGAATTCTATTACAGAGAGATCGTGCCATTTACCACTCCAAATCGCAAGAGCATAGACTTCCTAGTCTAGCCTTTTTAAACAAAACCAAAAAAATATATAAAAATTGTTACAAGATAAGGGTACTTTTAGATAGACTGTAAAGTAAAAACAACGATGTTTGTGAGATTAATAATTATAGCTATGAGATAAAAGATTTCACCACACTACAATCATCGTCCATCCAAAAGTAGCCTAAAGACTTTCAACTCAATAACCCAAAGCAATCCTCATTCATTTTTTGAATTTCTCTAATGTGGAGTATGAGTGTGGGATTAAGCAAATGGAAAAAAAAAAAAAGAAAAAAAGATTGTTGATCATCAACAACATGCTTGTGTAATCACAATTTTTTAACTAACATTAAATCCTTTTGATTATCTTATTTAAGGATTAAAAAACATTTAAAAGTGGATATTGTTAAAAGACTCTTGGTGGAGGTTGCAGATTTGGATTAGGTTATAATATCTTCTTTAATTAGTTAGAGATAATTTAAGATATATATTTGAAAGAACCCAAACTCATATGCATAGGGATTAGAGATTATTGTAATGGGAGATGTACACTTTTTCATCATATTACAAAGGTCTACATGCAAAGTATGATACCCAAACTAATCATTGGAGTAGGGCTAAATAGTTTTAGCAATTTTGAATTTAAAACTTCAAATATTAAGACTATTTTGCTGCATAGGAGAAGAGGATGATAATAATATCTCGATTTGATTATAAAATATCAATGATTTGAATTTAAATTGATAAGAATTTAAAATTGAATTCAACATAAAAATAATTCAAATTAAAATTATCTAAACAAAAAATGGCTATGAAGCAATCACAACCAAAAATGATCTAAAATCATAACTTAAGTTGCAAACTTGAATAACCCGAACTCAAAATGACTAAAAGCTAAAATAATTGAACCCCAATTAATACTTGTCAATCTTTTATATAACAATAACCCTCTATAACAACTAAATTTGTTGTGGAACAAATTTTTTATGTATTATTTTTACACTGTATAACAATTTTTCATCTATAACAACAAAGTATACTCCTTATTAAAGTAAATTCTCTTTATCAGCTTCTTGTCTCAAAATTTAGTAAAATCAATTCTATACATAAGTGAAATAAAAATAATAAATTTTACTTAATATATTATTTCAATAAAATATTTAAATTTTATATAAAACATATTAATATCCAATACCTCTAAAATAGTAACAATATTAATAATAAAACAATAGTTATACAATATCTAAACAATAACAATAAAATAGTAAAATGGTAGCAAAACAATGAGAAAACAATAAAAAAATAACAATTTTTTATTTGTCTTTTTGTTAATTCAAGTTGGGTCAGGCTCGAGCCAAAAAAAACTTTACTCAAGACTTAGTTCGTTTTTTAAATGAATCTTTTTTTTTTTCGTTCAAGTCTATTTTTCAAGTTTATAAATTATCTTCGAGCGGATGGAGTGAACTAACACATGCAAAGATCTAGTAAAGATGAATGGAATCAATGTCTTTGAGTAAAAAAAAAAAAAGAAAGAGCATTGCCCACCTATATGAACTTTGCTTACTCAAAAAAGGAAGCATCTAATATATATATATATAGTTAATAATTCTTTTTTTGAAATTAACCAAATATAATATAATATTGGAGCTTAACCATACACCATATGGAAATTGGAAAGTGATATAACGTCGAATAAAGAGAGAAAAGAACAAATCATTACAAAGCTCTTCTAAAAAGAAAAGAAAAAAAAAGTGAATAAAATAATAACCAGATATTAGGTTTCGTCTTATAAATAATCATCTATTTACTATTTTTGTTTGTTTGTTTGTTTCCACTCCACAAATTTGGTTTAAGAAAAAGAAAATTGATAAACTTAAAAAGTTACAGTACCAAGCTAGTGATAGTGTGAGGTTTCGACACGTAGAAAGATGATAAGATGGTTAAAATAATTTTAATTAACAAGAAAATCAAACACCAATAATGAATGTGGGCACCCCTTTCTTTATTTCGTCCTCATGCACGAGTTTCTCGTGGATTTCCTTTCAAATATTTTAACTATAATATATAGTCCCTCTAAAATGATTATTTTAATTTAATATAGTTTGATTTATTTGTTTGTAGTTAAAGTAAATTAAATTATTAGTAAATTTACGTTTTAATCTCTTAAATTTTTCATTTAAGTTATTAGGCTATTAAATTTGTTGTCATATGACCTTTTCTATTTGCACCACTTATATTAATCGAAAACATATTTTTCCTTCTCTTCTATAATTCAATTGTTTTTCACGAAACAACTTTGACAGTTAAAATTCTAAGAATCGAAATTCAAATAACTTTCTTCTCTGATCTTCTACTCATCAAAGAATATTAATTTATCGTACCGATTATTCAATGGCCACTTGGAGCTCGTTAACTAGACTTCTGAATAGTTTAGTGACTTAAATGAAATCTTTCAAATAGTTCAGTGGTCATTCTATAACATTTTGAAGTTGAGTAACCAAAACTTAAACTTTTCGAATAGTTTAGTAACATTGGGTCAAGTTTATTCAATTGTTTATTAAATAGTTCTAAGCTTTCAGCAACATATAAATTTATTATAGGTTAAACGCCATTGACTAAATTTTCGTATAACCTAAATAATGTGACCGATTAATGATCACAACTAATGATCAGAGGCGGATACAAGGGGAGGCTGGTAGTGGCCCTGGCCCCTCCTAAAATAGAAAATTTATATTTAGGCTCTTGAAATTTTCTTAAAATTTTAAATTAATAAATGTAAAATTGCACTTTGGGCCCCCCTAAAATTATAAAAATTTGATTTAATCCTTTAAAAATTTATAAAGATATAGACTATAAAAAATTAAATTTCCATTTTACCCCCCCTTCTGGCTTCGCCCTTGCTAATGATGTTATCAATCTAGTCCTCTTAATAATTTTATAAAAATAAAAAGATTGACTAATACCAAATTAGAGCAAAAAGATTACACTTTATATAAAATATGCACTTAATTAAACTATGAAATGTTACCAAACAAAGCAAAAGTACCACTAAAACAAAGAAGCCACAATTCCGGACCACAAATGACATTCGTTTATTCCACTTTAATACTTCCTTAAACTTATAGTTTAAGAAAGAAAAAGACAAAATAATACAATATCTAACTATTTGTTATCTTATGTTTATATCTAAAAATAATAAATTTGTAGTTTAATCTCTCTAAAAACTCTAAAACTACAAATAATTTGTTTAAAAAGTATAATTAAAATTTTCTTTTTAATACTTTATTATTTAATTTTAACACATTTTCATAAAAAAAATAACTTCAGTATAAAATACATTTAAATATATTATGAGCTGATCGAACATTAAATCAATTAGTAAAAAACTTAAAAAAACCATCTTTTAAGAAATAATAAATATTATCATGGTATTGTTTTTGTTTTTCACATTTTTATCTAAAATTTTTAAATAAAATAATTAAAAAACACTACTAAATCTATGAATCGATCCCGAAATTGAAGAAATTTTGTATACAAAACCTTTAACCGCAACATGTAGTTCATTCAATAACTATATTTTTATATAAATATATAAAATTATATAAGTTAGTGTTACTCTTAACAGAGTCACAAATTCAATTATAAAATTATAAAAATATATCTTTTAAAATATAATTAATATGATTATAATGACAAATTTTTCTTTTCTTATTTTTATATCATTTTAAAATAAAATAATTATAAATTATAAATTCAAATATTAACATAAAAATACAAGTTTATTATCACTTAATTGACTCATTATTAAATAAATTTTATGATAAGTGTGATAAAATCTAATATGAAAAATTGATTTATATACACATTTACGATGTGATATAATATGTAATATGGTATAAAATAAAATACTGTATAACCCAAACGATTAATATATACTTCATAAAGTATTCGAAAAAGGACAAACCAAAATCCAGAAATCAATCTGCTCCTCATAAGTCTCACATCATTTTCATAGCAAGATAGATTTTATATAAAGATATTTACATTTTTTATTCACATTTTTTTATCTCGTAAAATCTCTATTTCAGTTTTTTTTTAAATAATTACAATCATTTATGTGATGTAAGGAAAGATTTTTATGCTTACAGATCTGAGGGACTGGCTGCGGCGTTGGCGGACCTTGGTTGCCGGAGCAGCTCTATCAATTTCTCTGCCTGTACAAAATAAATGTCCAAATTAATAAATGAATCATGAGAAACAAAACGACAACGAAATAATTCTATTCATCTTCGACACAATAATACAAAACAGTAGTAGCCTTTCATGATGAAAACATAAGAAAAAGAAATTTCAACAAACTGATTGGAAAAGAAATTAAATTAAAATAAAATAATTAATTAAATTTGAAAAGACAGTTTAGCCTCTTTTGCGACTAGGCGCGTTTTGTTGGTTTCTTTATGAGTTTTCTTTAATTTTTTTTAATTAACCAAAATGGAAGGAGAAATTTCTGCGACTGGCGTGGGTGATTCCGCGACTTTTTTTTTCTCCCAAAAATAGCCATGCCACGTCAGCCAACGATGACTAACCAACCGTACATGAAAATCATAATAATAATAATTTATGGTGATTAGAAAAATGAATAAAATATATTTAATATTAATTTTAAAATAGTAAAATACAATAATATCTTTATAATTTTATTTTTAATAAATTTATTGATTGAGATGGTGTCACCAGATTTAGTTAGAGATTTCAAATTAATAATTGCATGAACACTCGCTATGCGAGTAAAAATGAAAATAATATATTTTAAAAGAAACTAAAAATTATTAATAAAGAAATAAAAAATACATAAATGGTTCTTGATAAAAAAAAATTTTTTGAGTCTCTATTGATAAAAGAATTGTATGAGAGAAAGAGGGACGTGGTTTCTATTTTTTTAAAAATTACTTATTTAATTTTATTAATTTGTTGAGGTAAATCTATTTTTCTTATTAATATTTAAAAAAATTAAATAAAATATATGTAATAAAAAAAGTTAAAATTACTTATTTTTAAATAAATTGATCTTATTTGTATCTTTCTTAACTGAAATCCAATATTTTAAGTTAGTATAGAAATATATGGTTGATATTACCGTTACTAGTAACTTACCTTTTGCTTGGCGCGATTGGTGCCTGACTGAGACAAAGCGACTAAGGGAGGAATCGCTCCTTCGCGGGCCACCTTAGTACGGTACACCACACTATCTTCACAAATCTGCAACAAGATTGCGGCGGCGATTTCCTTTTGTCTTTGTGATCCAACTTCAATGATTTCAACCAAAACGGGAATCCCTCCTTCATCAACTAATGCCGTTTTGGCTTCCGGTACTGATACCAGCACGCTCAAAACGAAAGCCGATTTGTCAACCATGTTGGAACCGAAATCTGCCATTAATTCCACTAGCGGTTTCATGATTCCAGCTTCAACGGCCTTGATCTTGTTCTCTTTAACCGTGCATAATGAATACAGAGCCGTTGATGCGTCTTTTTTGCCGCGAATTCCACCGTTTTCGAGAAGGTTAACCAAAAGTGGAATCGCTCCTGACCGTCCGATTGCAACCTTGTTTTCTTCCACTTGTGACAACCGAAGCAAAGCACAAGCCGCGTTTTCATTCGCCGTTGAAGTTCCCGTTCTCAAAGCTCTAACCAGTGGCTTAATCGCTCCAGATGAAGCTATAAGTTCTTTATTCTCGTCGCATAAAGACAGATTCAAAATCGCCGTCACGCCGTTTTCTTGAAGGTTAGGATCGGTTGATGTGATTAACGAAATCAACGGTTTGATCGCACCGGCTTTAGCGATCTTGATTCGATTCTCCGGTTTGTTCTTCGCCAACAATCTAAGCTCAAAAGCCGCGTTCTTTTGCTCATCAATCGAACAGGAGCCAAGATCCGATACGAGTTGCCGTATAAATTCATCGGAGTTATCAGAATTAGTACAAGCGAGAAATAACCTCCGGCTTTGCGATGACGCCGTGGAGAACTCACCGGATCTGTCGCTGTTACAATCACTAAAAGCAGAAGAATCATCGTTGATACTCAAATCAGTAAAGCTCCTCCCCATAAACTTGTAATTCACTGCATTCTCTGTCTCCATATCCAAAACCACCACGCCGTCACTGCATCAAAAATCTCACCGGATATTTTTGAAATCGGGTGACCCGGATCCGAATGTGAAAGGTAATTTTCGGGTTACTTGAGAAGGGCTGAAAAATAGTGAATAAGGAAGCGAATATAAAGGGTGGAGTGCAAAAGACAAAAGGGAGCTACACCTGGACGCTTACAATGGGTTTTGGGTTGACACGTGCAGGGTTTTGACCGTACCAAAAACTTTATAAGCCATTGTTGAGCACGTGCGAATGGTCTGTCCCTTTAAGCGCGTGCGTCGAAGGTTCGCCATTCGATAAACGCTTTTTTTTTTATTATTATCGAAGACGCAGTCCCCCTTGGTTCCCTTCTCTATCACCAATTAAACTCCCCGTGGTTCATTGGGAAAAAGAAATGATAAATAAAACAACTCCCCACGGTTTTGAAAGTTTAATAAATGTTTTGAAAATTGTATGGGTGTTAATTTTTAGTTTAATTGATTCGATTAGTTTAATTAAATAAATTATTAAAAATAAAAAATAATTTATTTAATTTAATAGTTAATTCAATTTATTTAACTCTTTATTTCAAATTAGTATATCGAGTAATTCTTAATTTAATCTGATTCTGAAAACAGTGAATTTAATTAATAGAGAGATAAATATGAATAGCTTATGATAATTGAATTTAAGTTTTTAAATTTTATAAGTAATTTGTTGCATTTTAAAAAAGATGTGATGGTAATTTTATCTTTCAACATTTATAGTTTTTTTTATCAATCTAGCCGTTTTTTAATTAAATTTAATGCTCAATCTAAAAAAAAAAGAGTCAAATTACAACTTAAAATTTTTTAACGAAAATGCTGGCTAAAACGTTAAATTTTTAAATAACTTGCATGGCAATTTATGTTTGATTTATTTTTTTATAATTTATATGAACCTTTTTATAACTTCTTTTTGAATTTTGATTTTTTTGATTTTATAATGTTGATACCATTTTTTGGATTAAAAACGGGGTCGACTTGGGTTTTGAAAATGAAAACTAAAAACGGGAGTCGCCACCAATCTTTTTTGTGAGGTGTGATCGGGTCACCTCGAAAAGTAGTTGTTTTTAATAACCGATTTAATTTTTATCAAAACAATGATTTTGGTCTACGGAATTCAAAAAAACGGGTTCGGGAGTCGGTTACGCACGAGGAAGGATTAGCACCCTCGATACGCCCAAAATTGGTACCTAGTTGATTACTTAATGTCTTAATGTCAAAAATTGAGAACCTTGAAGAATTTTAAAAATACGATCCTTGTATTAAAACGTTAAAAATTTTCAGGAAAAAGGGGCATATTTCACGTTATTCGAGAAGGAGAATCATATCCAGTGAGTTAGGACACAATGTCTCGAATTTTCGATACGCGAATGAATGCCAAAATTTTATTTATTTGAAAGATATTTTATTATCCCAGGTTTAGGAAAGGGGTCGTGCCCAGTAAGTTAGGACACGATCTTTTCTTAATTCCGGAGATCATTTTAAAAAAAACTTGAGTTTGAAAAGATTCGTATATTTAGATTTATTGTGAAAATCGAAACCCAGTAAGTTAGGGTACGATATTCTCGAATCTGAACACGAAATATTATTAATTCAAAACGAACTTGTTATATCAAATAAAATGAAATACGAAAATCGTAGGAAAAATACGAAAGCCAATAAAATCATAATGCACGCAAAACTGTAAGAATAATAGGGACAATAGGAACAGTATAATAAAAATCATACTTACAATAAAAAAATATACAAATAAATTAAAATATTTATTCAAAATAATAAAGAAAATTAAATAAATAAGCAATAAATACAAAATAAAATAATAGTAAGGAATAGAAATATAATACACATATATATACGTATGTTGAAATTATAAAGTATAAAAATACATATAAGCAGGTATTAATGTGTTTACGAAAATGAAAATATGGATATATACATATATATATACAATTAAAAAAAATAGAAAAATATATAAGTACATATAAGTTGTAAAATAGGTACGTACGTATATATATAGATTTTAAAAAGGTGGGTATATATAGGTATGTATTTAAGTTAATATATATATGTATATAACATAAGTATGTATGTATACGGAAAATATGAATCATATATGTAAATGAGTATGTAAATATATATATATATATATTAAGATTATAAAATGAATAATAATATATATACAGGTATATGTGTATATGAACTAAAACATATAAAGTAATATATATGTATATGAATTTAAAAAGTATATAAAAGATATATTTTAAATTAAAGATTGTATGTAAGTATGTACATATATTTATAAAAATGAAAATATGTATATGGATATATGGATATGAATATAAGTTGTAAAATATATATAAAGAAAAATAAGCGTACGTGTAAGTTATAATATATATGTATATCATAAAATATATGTACATGTATATATGTATATATCGAAATTTGAATTAAAAAGATAATAATAATAATAATAATAGGACTAGATTAAAACTGAACCAAAATTTCCGGGCTAAAATAAGAAATAAATTAAGGTACGGGATCGAATTGTGATACGCGCGAAAAAAGGGGGACCAAAATGGAAAATAAGCCAAAGCCTCTCAAAACGCTGCACAGTAATGGACCGAATTGAGGCAAAAATAAAATTTTGTGGTGAAATTGCAAATATGCGAAAAATTTTCTTGAAAGCGCTACAGAATCAAAGGGACTAAATGCGCAAATTACCCAATAGTCAAAAACACGCAGATCCTCCCAATGGGTCGGGTTACCGCGCGGGTCAGAGACCAAAACGACGTCGTTTTTGGTCTCTGAACCCAAAGCCCAAACGGTGCCGTTTTGTGGGGTTATTTAAACCCAAAATTTTCCCAAAAATCTTATTTCCACCCACCATTAAAAAAAAATCCGAAAGACCTCTGCTTTCTCAAAAGGTCCGGCCCTTGGGTTCCCCTAGCGCCGCCGTTACGCCACCACGGACGGTGGTCGGCCTCGCGCAAATAGGCATCTTGCCCATCCGTTTCAAGACCTTATTGAAGGCCAGATTCGCATGGCCTAAAGAGCCGAGAGGAGAGGCCTTGGAACCCAACTTTTAGGGTCGATCTTCGACGGGAAACAACCCTCAATCGGCGCAACCGAACGGCTCTCAGGTGAGTTCCCTTCTTTTTCCTTTCTTTATTTTATATATGTGTAAATAAACAAAAAGACAAGAAATAAAAATGAAAACAAAAAAAATACTCATAATCACCTTAAAACTTAGTTTGTATCGTGTTTCCTTTTTTGCTAATCTCTGTTTTTGTTACAAAGAATACCCCCCTTTACAAAATAGTTTCGGTGGCTTAATATAGCCTTCCACAATTTTCTCCTATTTTTTGTTTTCTGTCTTTTCTTCTTTGTTTTTGCAGGTGCAAGTGGCATGGGAGCGGCGGAGCAGGTGGAGCAAGTGAGCGGTGATGGGACGGTGGCAGAAAGCAGGTGAACGGCGGAGTTGGTGGCGGTGGCAGAGGGTAGGTGATGGGGTATTGTAATTGGGTCTGCTGGTATGGGTTCTTTTGTTAGTGGGCCGGGCAGAAATTGGGTAAGTTAATTGGTTTTGTGTTTTGTTTTTTTTTTTTTTGCTTGGGCTAGAGGTTAATTGGGCCCGGGCATGAAAATTGGGCTTGTACAGCTGCCCCTCTTTGCTCGTTGTCGTGTAACGAGAACAGAGCAAAGATTAAGAAAGACCAATTTTTGCCCGGTCTCGCCGAGTCTTGACTCCTCTTGACGCTTTTCTTCAAGTAGTTTCATTCCAATCCAATGTGTCATGTTGCTTCAATCCACTCCACTGCAACTTCAGAGAGATATGACTTGTAACTTCAATCCATTCTGTTGTAACTTCAGGGGGTAAGGTCCATCATTCTGACCCGCTTCACTGCAACTTCAGGGATATCGGACTCATATCTTCAACTTGCCCCACTACAACTTCAGGGGGATAAGATTCGTTGTTTTCAATCTATTCCACTGCATCTTCAGGGAAATAAGACTTGATGCGACCTACTCTGCTGTAACCTCAGAGAGATAAGATCCTTTATTTTAATCCACTCCACTGTAACTTCAGGGAGATAGGATAGTGTCTTCGATCTGCTCCGCTGTAATCTCAGGGAGATAAGATCTCTGGCTTCAATCTGCTCCACTGTAACCTCAGGGAGATAAGATCTGAAATTCTTTGGTCTGTTCCACTGTAATCTCAGGGAGATAAGACCTGATGTGATCTTCTCTACTGTAACTTCAGAGAGATAAGATCCTTTAATCCGCTCCATTGTAATCTCAAGGAGATAGGATTACTATCTTTGATCTGCTCCGCTGTAATCTCAGGGAGATAAGATCTGAAATTCTTTGGTCTGTTCCACTGTAATCTCAGGGAGATAAGACCTGATGTGATCTTCTCTACTGTAACTTCAGAGAGATAAGATCCTTTAATCTGCTCCATTGTAATCTCAAGGAGATAGGATTACTATCTTTGATCTGCTCTGCTGTAATCTCAGGGAGATAAGATCTCTAGCTTTAGTTTGCCCCACTGTGACTTCAGGGGGACAAGATCTGTAATTTCCAACCTATTCCCCTACAGGTCAGGGATATAGGACTTATGGTTTGAATCCGCTTCCTTACACTTGAAGATAAGATTTGCTGTCTTTGATCTACTCCGCTACGGCTTAGGGAGACAAAATCTGTAACCTTTAACCAGCTCCAATGCAACCGATGGAGGCAAGGCTTTGTTTTTGATCTGCTTTGCTGTTAATGCAGGAAGGCAAGATCTGCTTCTTTAACTAGCTCCACTGCAATCGATGGACGCAAGGCTTTGTTTTCGATCTGCTTCGCTGTTAATGTAGGAAGGCAAGATCTTTTGTCTTCAACCAGCTCTATCACAACCGAAAGAGGCAAGGTTTGTGTCTTCGATCTGCTTCGCTATCAATGCAGGAAGGCAAGATCTGTAACTTCATTGATCTGTCCCTTGGGGAACATGACCTGTATGTTCTATTTTATGAACCTAATTGTGCCTAGTGATTAGGATGACATAATCAGAATGAATCAAATGCTCCTAACAAGATATGTATGAATGACATTTGAATGAATGCAAAATGTCATGAAGATAATTCCTTAATGCTTAGGTTAACATCACGTAAAAACTTATTAAGGTTTTATCACTGACGTACTACAACGCCTTTTTGCTCGTCTGGTATATCCAAAGAAACACTTAATCTGGTTGCCCCCCACTGTAAACCTTAAAGTTTAATCTATTAGGGCACAAAATTTGTACCATCATTCTCCCTCTACAATCCAAGGGTAGAAATATGGTTTTTCCTCAATCCTCTTTTATCACAATTCAAGGATATAGGATCTTAATCTTTCTGGTCCCCCTTACACCATTTCCAGGGTGTCGTTTCAAAGACTCATGCACAAATGAAGGCTCTCTTCTCCGAGGTAACCTCTTCCTATTGCCTAGTGATCATTGCTTGCTTGTTTATTTAAGCTTTTCATTGACACGACATCTTGTCCTTTTGTTCAATCAATGTATTTGTCAACAAAATCCAAAGAGAAAGTCCAAACTTAGACTCTTCCTTCTCAAATTTCCAACCTTCAAATTTGGCATGTTCTAAACAATAGTCCTGTTTCAGGTTCCTGTATTATTTAGAAACTTTTCAGAATAATATGCAAAACTTCCTTTGTGAAAGTATTATTAGTCCATTAATCATTATTCTAATGCAACAAGTTTGCAAAGAAAAAGTATATAATGATGGATGAAATAGAATTGATTTGAGAGCAAGCTCGAAATGAATGAATTATCAAGGGTAGCAAGAATAAAAGAGGAATTGATTGGAACACGTATCTTGAAAAAGAATGAAGTATACCAAGAACAACAACAGATTCAATATATAAATAGTATGAAGGTTAGGTGCCCCAGATATCGCAGCTTGAACTTCTCTGTACAAACTTTCTGAAGACTTTCCTGAGTTTGACATGTGTTTAGGAGATCTACAATGCTCTGTCGATGCCCCCAAGATGTCGCCTATCCTTTCCTGTTGATTCAGGCATGGCAAGATCAACACATGCCTCAACATGAACAAAACTTGAGCAGCTTATATCACCTCATGCCCCATTTTGATCAGTATTTGAGCCGCCCTTTTCGGGTTTTCAGCTCAGATCCCCTTTGGCCTAAGGCGCCCTTTGCGGGTTTTCCCCTTAGCCTCTCCATTTTTACTCTTTTCATTTTCCATTTTCATTCTTCATCTTTTTTTTTTGAACTTCATTGTCTTACAATACAGTGACAAACTGTGATGTCTGATTTTGAACCGATTACAGCCCTCAACTATCATGTTGTCATTCCAGTTCAATACATTTTCCCATACCATCATCTTTGGAATTCTATATTGGCATATGATGACATTGACGCATGCTGTAGCCTTTCTCCATTTGATGAAGTAATTAATGATCTCAATAGTGAAGCAATGCCCATTAGAAGCCTTCGATAATGGTGATGTCCATGCCCCATTTTGCTCAAAATTTGAATCACCCTTTTTGGGTTTTCAACTCAAAACCACTTTTGGTCACAAAGCGCCCTTTTTGGTTTTTCGCCTTGGCCTCTTCTTTTCTTTTCTTTGCTTTTCATATTTTTATTTTGACTTTGATTAATTTCTCTTTTTCTTTTTATTTTTTATTTTGATTTTGATTTTGTTTTTTTTTCTTTTCCCTTGTTTTTTGAATCGGATCTAAACTCTTGGGATTAGGCAAGTCCTTGTTATCCCCTTCAAAGGATCTTCTCTGATATCGAATTTCCTTTATAGAGCCTTTTAGGGCAAAACTACAACTGGAAACTTTTGATCTTCTTCTTCCATCGGGATAAAATCCAGCAACATCTTGAAGGAATAGAAACTCGACTTCAAACGGGCAGAGCTATGCTGAATTGACGAGAACGGTATTGCCCCGGCAAAGAATTGCATCGTTCGCACTGTAAATTTCTGACATCGTGCTGTTGTGCAGGTTTTATTATAAGAATCGAGGCATACCCTGGTATGATCATACAAAGACATCTTTGAATTTTCGTCTCTGTAGGCAGGTCAATTCTAGTCTTCATCGAGCTCACAATTTCTAATGATTCACTGAGAGGTAGGATCTGTTTATCCTTTTGTTCTACCATCCTCAACAAGTTTGGAGATAAGCTACGATCTGTGTCATCTTCAAAGTCGTGAGATCCCTCAAAACACATATCTCGCTCAAAAGGAGGTTCTAAGTCTGTAGCAGTGTCATTCATGTCGTTGATATCCAGGGACCTATTGTAGGTACAAAATAATATATAAAGAATGTATGAATTTAAGAATAAGTATCTGCACAGTATGATTATGAATGAACGAAAGAATGATTTGGATGGAAGAATAAAAGAATGATCAATGAAAAAATATTAGTTCAAAAGATCGCAAAGATGCATTCCATTAAAATAATGACGTTCAGACATAAGCCTTTTTCACAAAAGACTTCTTGTTGCTCTAGGCTGAAAGCAACAAGTGTGTTTTGAATATTACTCTGAGTAAGCTCTAAATACTACAAAGGTTTCTTTAGAACACTCCCAGGTTTTATAAGGGCGAACATCTAATAAGATCCCTTTTCAATTATGCCTTCATATATGGTATTGATGTGAAAACTTCCCAACACTTTCTCATATATTGCGTTCACCCCATTGTTAATCATGATTGGGTGGCGAATTTTCTGCATTAGATGAGTCACCAAACTTGACGACACCCATGTTGATGAGATTTTCAACCAGTTTCTTGAAGGCTATGCAGTTCTCTATGGAATGCCCCGTATTTCCCGCATGATATTCGCAATGTGCATTCGTATCGTGCCATTTGGGGTACGGTGGCTGTGGAGGTTTCGTGTAGAGAGGGGCAACAACACGTGCGTTGAATAAGATTTGATACAACTCCTTATATGCCATCGGAATTGGCGTGAATTGAAGGTTCTCAGTGCCTTGCTTCACATACGATTCTTGTCTAGATGAACCTTGCTGACTAGTAATCACCTTTCTTGGCTGTGTAATCGATTTGTTGTAGGTGTTCACATTGCTCACATCATTTTCCTTCTTCTTTAAGTCTGACCTTCTATTATTCTCCCCAGCATCAATCTTTCCACTTCTCACGGCACTTTCAATCATTTCACCGCTCATGACTATGTCTAAAAAACTCATCGAAGTACTTCCCAACATGTGAGTGATGAACGGGGCCTTCAATGTGTGGATGAAGAGCATCGTCATTTCTTTCTCTAGGAGTGGCGGCTGAACTTGAATAGCGACCTCCCTCCACCTTTGTGCGTATTGCCTAAAACTTTCATTAGGCTTTTTCTCCATATTTTGAAGGGTAATTCTGTCAAGGACCATATCAGCTACATGACTGTATTGTTTCATAAAGGCTTGTGCTAAATCCCTCCAAGAACTAATCTGGATACGCGTCAATTGATTGTACCACTTAGACGCTGCCCCTGTGAGGCTATCTTGAAAGCAGTATATGAGCAGTTGGTCGTTGTTGACGTATCCAGCCATACGCCTACAGAACATAGTAATATGAGCTTCTGGGCAGCTGGTCCCATTATATTTCTCGAATTCCGGCATCTTAAATTTGTAAGGAAGCACCAAATCCGGAACTAAACTCAGATCTTTCGCATCTATTCCACGATAGCCGTCGATACTTTCTATCGCCCTAAACTTCTCTTCAATCCATTTCCATTTCTCCTCAAACTGCTTTGGTACCTCCTCCTTCATCTTGTCTTTCTCCGCTACTTCATCGAAGTCCGGGACAACCAGATTATCGTCAGGACTAAAACCAGATCTGCCCTGAAGGTTCTTCGGTATTGAAGCGTCACCTTGAAAGTGCTGAGGCCTAATCGAAACAGAAGATCTTCGTGGATGTGGTTCAATCTGAATTTGCGCTTGCGGAGGCGTGTATCCTGGAGAAAAAAGTGGCTCATCATTGTTTCCTTCTTCATCGCAAACCACAGGATTTTTCCCTTTATCCACTCCCTTGGTTATTAACTGCGTCAATTTAGTCATTAGTTCATCCTGAGACTCCTTCATTTTTTGTGCCATGTCTTTCTGGATCTTTTCCATATGTTCTTTCATTTGCACCTGTAACTGGTCTTGCATCTCTTTTTGCGTTTGCTCCAGTTTCTCTAATCTTTGATCCATTTCTTTGGCTTTGCGACGAGTACCGTAAGGATGTTTGGTTGATTGGTTTTCCAGATTAGCTGAAATAATTTTACATAATTAGGGTCACTTCGTGAAAATCTAATGCATATGATGCAATGTAATACAAATGCATGAAATGAATGCCTAAAGAGACGTTGATTCTGATTCAATTACATTTAGGAAACTTTTCTAGAAAGCAAATTTCCCTACATAAAACGGATACATGTACGACCTCACCCTCATATTCCAAGAAACAACATTGATTTTTCTTCATCCGCATGTTTGAGGTAATCTCACCAATAGATGCCATTGCTAGCTCATTTTCTTGAACTTGGTCGCGACCCATCATCTGCCCATCTTCATAAGGCTCGTCAGCTTGTTGAAGGCTTTTGGACAATCGTCTCGAATCCCCAGGCCACCAAGCAAGGTCATGAACTCTTCCCTCGCCATTCTTGTGTTTCTCAGAATATGTTTGGGAAGTCGTATTGTTTTCCACTTTATCATGGAATTCGTATTCCATGACAAGCCTTCTAATTTAGTAATTGGATTTGAATCCACATCTCTTTCCTAAAATGCAAATGCAATGCAATCATAATCAAAACAAAACAAGATCGGTTAGTAAAAAAAACAGAAGCAAACAAGGAAAACAAAAAGTACCTAATCGGGTAGATACTAGGGGTTTGGAGTGGCTCTACCTAGGTTAAGTTCCTAAGTCTACTATATGAGGGTTGGTTCTAAAGTAAGGGTACCTGAACCAGCAGATTCCTCGATCCTCACCCATTATAGGCTCATACGGACTGAGTTCAGTTCAGGGGAATACATTTCCCTATGGCCATGCGGAGATGAAGATCTCACGGAGATATAGGTACGGATGTATCCCGAAAGCGAGACACTATCCCATGCGGAGGTGAAAACCTCACGAAGGCGTAGCTTCTCACTCCCACTTAAAAAGGGTGTGACCAACGGTCATGCAATGCAATGTGCAAAAATAAATCTGAACTTAAACACAGCAATTATGAATCACAATGACGAAGATCATAATAAAAATACAATGAAAGGATCGTATATTTAAACTAAGTTTTTGATTTTTGACAAAAAGACAAAAAGTAATCAACTCATGGCTTGACTCTCGTGTTTGGTCCCCAGCGGAGTCGCCAAGCTGTTGACACCATTTTTTGGATTAAAAACGGGGTCGACTTGGGTTTTGAAAATGAAAACTAAAAACGGGAGTCGCCACCAATCTTTTTTGTGATGTGTGATCGGGTCACCTCGAAAAGTAGTTGTTTTTAATAACCGATTTAATTTTTATCAAAACAATGATTTTGGTCTACGGAATTCAAAAAAACGGGTTCGGGAGTCGGTTACGCACGAGGAAGGATTAGCACCCTCGATACGCCCAAAATTGGTACCTAGTTGATTACTTAATGTCTTAATGTCAAAAATTGAGAACCTTGAAGAATTTTAAAAATACGATCCTTGTATTAAAACGTTGAAAATTTTCAGGAAAAAGGGGCATATTTCACGTTATTCGAGAAGGAGAATCATATCCAGTGAGTTAGGACACAATGTCTCGAATTTTCGATACGCGAATGAATGCCAAAATTTTATTTATTTGAAAGATATTTTATTATCCCAGGTTTAGGAAAGGGGTCGTGCCCAGTAAGTTAGGACACGATCTTTTCTTAATTCCGGAGATCATTTTAAAAAAAACTTGAGTTTGAAAAGATTCGTATATTTAGATTTATTGTGAAAATCGAAACCCAGTAAGTTAGGGTACGATATTCTCGAATCTGAACACGAAATATTATTAATTCAAAACGAACTTGTTATATCAAATAAAATGAAATACGAAAATCGTAGGAAAAATACGAAAGCCAATAAAATCATAATGCACGCAAAACTGTAAGAATAATAGGGACAATAGGAACAGTATAATAAAAATCATACTTACAATAAAAAAAATATACAAATAAATTAAAATATTTATTCAAAATAATAAAGAAAATTAAATAAATAAGCAATAAATACAAAATAAAATAATAGTAAGGAATAGAAATATAATACACATATATATACGTATGTTGAAATTATAAAGTATAAAAATACATATAAGCAGGTATTAATGTGTTTACGAAAATGAAAATATGGATATATACATATATATATACAATTAAAAAAAATAGAAAAATATATAAGTACATATAAGTTGTAAAATAGGTACGTACGTATATATATAGATTTTAAAAAGGTGGGTATATATAGGTATGTATTTAAGTTAATATATATATGTATATAACATAAGTATGTATGTATACGGAAAATATGAATCATATATGTAAATGAGTATGTAAATATATATATATATATATGTATATTAAGATTATAAAATGAATAATAATATATATACAGGTATATGTGTATATGAACTAAAACATATAAAGTAATATATATGTATATGAATTTAAAAAGTATATAAAAGATATATTTTAAATTAAAGATTGTATGTAAGTATGTACATATATTTATAAAAATGAAAATATGTATATGGATATATGGATATGAATATAAGTTGTAAAATATATATAAAGAAAAATAAGCGTACGTGTAAGTTATAATATATATGTATATCATAAAATATATGTACATGTATATATGTATATATCGAAATTTGAATTAAAAAGATAATAATAATAATAATAATAGGACTAGATTAAAACTGAACCAAAATTTCCGGGCTAAAATAAGAAATAAATTAAGGTACGGGATCGAATTGTGATACGCGCGAAAAAAGGGGGACCAAAATGGAAAATAAGCCAAAGCCTCCCAAAACGCTGCACAGTAATGGACCGAATTGAGGCAAAAATAAAATTTTGTGGTGAAATTGCAAATATGCGAAAAATTTTCTTGAAAGCGCTACAGAATCAAAGGGACTAAATGCGCCAATTACCCAATAGTAAAAAACACGCAGATCCTCCCAATGGGTCGGGTTACCGCGCGGGTCAGAGACCAAAACGACGTCGTTTTTGGTCTCTGAACCCAAAGCCCAAACGGTGCCGTTTTGTGGGGTTATTTAAACCCAAAATTTTCCCAAAAATCTTATTTCCACCCACCATTAAAAAAAAATCCGAAAGACCTCTGCTTTCTCAAAAGGTCCGGCCCTTGGGTTCCCCTAGCGCCGCCGTTACGCCACCACGGACGGTGGTCGGCCTCGCGCAAATAGGCATCTTGCCCATCCGTTTCAAGACCTTATTGAAGGCCAGATTCGCATGGCCTAAAGAGCCGAGAGGAGAGGCCTTGGAACCCAACTTTTAGGGTCGATCTTCGACGGGAAACAACCCTCAATCGGCGCAACCGAACGGCTCTCAGGTGAGTTCCCTTCTTTTTCCTTTCTTTATTTTATATATGTGTAAATAAACAAAAAGACAAGAAATAAAAAATGAAAACAAAAAAAATACTCATAATCACCTTAAAACTTAGTTTGTATCGTGTTTCCTTTTTTGCTAATCTCTGTTTTTGTTACAAAGAATACCCCCCCTTTACAAAATAGTTTCGGTGGCTTAATATAGCCTTCCACAATTTTCTCCTATTTTTTGTTTTCTGTCTTTTCTTCTTTGTTTTTGCAGGTGCAAGTGGCATGGGAGCGGCGGAGCAGGTGGAGCAAGTGAGCGGTGATGGGACGGTGGCAGAAAGCAGGTGAACGGCGGAGTTGGTGGCGGTGGCAGAGGGTAGGTGATGGGGTATTGTAATTGGGTCTGCTGGTATGGGTTCTTTTGTTAGTGGGCCGGGCAGAAATTGGGTAAGTTAATTGGTTTTGTGTTTTGTTTTTTTTTTTGCTTGGGCTAGAGGTTAATTGGGCCCGGGCATGAAAATTGGGCTTGTACATATAATTTTAAATTATTTGTTAACATGTATAAGATAAACAATGTTATATCAATATGAAGTACATGTGGACTATCATACGGGTTATCCCACTAAATTTGTTGAAAAATTAACATTTTATCTAGTGTTGTTGTTAAAAAAAAAGATTTCACTCTTTTTGAAAAGATAATAGACAAATTTAACTTTAAAAAAAAAGTAAAAGACAAAATATGTAAAAGTTGAGGGTTATTACTTTAAAAAATAAATTCGAATTTTATAGCTTCAAACTTGTAGGTGTTGGAAATACAAGTGTAATTCAAAAGAACCCCACAACACATTGATAGTCTTTTAGATTTGTTTATTAACCATAATATGTTATTTAACTTGTAAGAACTAGTAGAAAGGAAGGAATCGTGACTTCTTCATTCATTTGAGTAATTGAGTACTAATTTGTAAGTGTTTGTCGAATTTTGGAGAGTATGTTGTGGGTGAATTATTTTTAAGGATCGTGCTATAGATGCCTCAAGAAATGATTCCTATTTTCTTATATATTCTTCGATTGTGTTTAGTTTTTTTAGGCCAAGCCCTTCGTTAATATATTGAGGATTTAAATTTTCGATGAGGACAATTTCAAGCTAGGAAGCAAAAATTTATCATTCAAAAGTGTTATAGGTGAGAGATAACCGACAACAAATACATAAAAGTGCAAATTAATGAATACCACAAATTGTTAGGAGAACTCAAGTTTGAAAGTATTACCCTATAAGAAGAATTTGTTGCTAAGTTGTTTATTGAAAAGTTGCCACAATCATGGAACGACTATAAGTAGCAATTTAAACACAAGCACAAGCAACTCCCTTTTATAGACTTAATCATTCATATCATAACCCAAGACACCAACTAAAAAGAGGCAAAAAGAGGTATGAATAAACATGATTACAAACGCAAAACACAAAGCATTATCTTTAAGAAAAAAAGAAGAAGGAAATTACTCATTTTTTGCAAACTAAGCCATCATGCATATTAATGCAGACACCAGAAAGGGAGAAATGGTTATCGTACCAAGCTAAATATCAATTTGATCGAAGCAAACGACATAATTGTCACAATCATTTCTTGAGTCAATATTATGACTAATATGAAAGAGTGGACGATAGACTCCAATGTCACTAGGCAAATTTATGGCAATTTAAATCCATTTGTGTCCTACTACCAAGTGTGGGAAGGAGAAGAAACTATTTATCTTAGAAGATTCATGAATTGCAAATGTGCTTGAAAAATGTAAAGGTATGCTCAAACTTATATCTAGAAATACCTTAACCTTAATTGATGTGATTTATGTTCATAATATTCGAGTTTATTTGGTTTTTGTCAGATTATTAGTAAAAGTTTGGGTAAAAGTAATACAGTTTTATGAGTAAGGGTTGTTGCAACCATGGACTTTTTATTCCGAATGCTTCAGAAATAATTAATGAAAATACTTGTTCTTTTGCTTATTTGATTGATTCTTATGATTTATGACATACTAAATTCGGATGTATGAAATTTTCTTAAAGTTAAAAAGTTAGGACTTAATTTAAGCATTTAACATTTTATTATTTATTGAAATTAAAAAAAGAACACACAAATCTAACAAAGATCCCATTTTATGAAAAAGAAAAATCAAAGAAATCAAAGGTGCAAATATATGTCTCAAAGATTGATGGGAAAAAGTAAAGCAAAGCAAAGATTTTCGGTACTGTGATAAAGGTACTTTTCAGTACACTGAGTTCCTCCAAATATTGCCACGTGTACCCTTGCTTTAAACTCCAATGCCCTTTTTTCTTTTTCATTTTATTTTTGGCCATTCCACTAATACCCCCAATTGGTTGCATGTGCATGCTCTCACCAATCATATACCATCAATATAGATCACGCCACCGGATGGGAAATTCGACATGTTATTTTCTCAACTATTATAATTATTACTCGGGTTTGAATAGACAGTCCGGTACAGTAAAATGTGCTTAGCTTATTTTTTGTCTCACGTTATAATATTATTATAATATTTAATCTTATTGTCGCTATTATTTTTACACTAATTGCAAATAAATGCACCACCCATCTAAATTCACCCTAAGTTTGGATGTTAAATACTAAATCGGATATGACGTAAAGTATATTTTTTCTTAATATATGTGTATTTCTCAGATGAGTATGTGTTAAAAAATATATTTTTAAAAATTTTAATGATATTATTTTTTATATTTAAAATTAAATTGTCAATGCAATAAGTAGACACGTATTTTAAGTATACTCCACCTTATATTCGAGTTTACATTTAAGGCTAAAACTAATGCTAGGTTACTAAAAGACCTAATTTATACGATATTAACACTTTAAAAAATTTACTTGAAACATTTTAAAGTTTAAAACTAATCTAAATTTTGAATATAATTTCGAAATGTCTAATGCAATTAACACAAAAATATTCCAAAAAAACCATTATGTAGATATATGGCTCACAAGGTCTTAAAACAAAGTTCGCGCCAAATCAACCTCTATCCTCATAACATTCAACCCCCAACATTTGTGATAAGTTAGGACTTTCGCACTACTAGACTTGCACAATTGCTGGTTAAAATTAAAGTATCAAAGAATATCTCGAAGTTTGATTCTGACATCCCTAATAATTCATTTTTTCTTAAATCAATTCATTCAGATCCGATTTATATCCAGACAAACAGATCTAAAATTTTGAGTTTATATATGGTTTTGGCCTTGTTTTCTTAACCAACTTGTACCAAATAAATTATGGTACTAACAATTGTAATTATACCATTCATATTTGGTTGTACAATTATGCAAAGAGAAGAGAAGCACCACATGCATTTGTCCTTTGCCTTGTGCTTTCAAAATGGAATTCAAAGGAGAAAAAGTTATACTTGCATGGTAAGCGACCTTTGCTTTGATTTGGTGGTTCTAACTTTTTGGTCCATGATTACAACCCTAGGAGTTAAGTTCATTGTTCAATCGAAAATGATTAGAAGTTGGGATTAATTAAAACATTTTTGAATTTTTAAGGGTTAATTACAGCAAATGTGTTCGAATTATCATTTAAATTTTACATTAAAAACGTTTTATTTGAGTCTTAAAGTATTAATATTGTATTAATTATATTTTTTTATTAGTTTAATAATTAATTTAGGCGTTAAAGGTCAATTCAGATATATATGAAACATATTTAAAATACGTGAATTAGTTGGTAAATATGTCTATTTATTGTATGAACAACTTGGATCGAACTAGTTAAAAATATAGACTATCTAGTATTGTATGGAACGATGGTTAAAACTCTTGTTAGACATCCATTTGACACGTATTCATATCGTGTGACCTTCATTCCCACCACAAGCATTTGAATTGTTATATAATTTAGATTGTTAATTGGTTTAGTAGTGTAATTTCATAAAATCGTCTACGAAAGTATCTATCTTAATTTTGACCAAATTTTCTTTCGTATTAAGAATCAAGAATGAAAATGTGAATATAATTAGACAATAAAATTTCTCTTTCCTAAGAAGAAGGCAAAATAAGTGGATAAAAAATTATTATAATTAATTGAAATTAAAAACTGCTAATACATATAACCTATGCTTTAAAGACTATTAATTTAAAATCTGAATCTTAACCATGATTATTATTTTGCTCATATTATTATTAGTAAAAACATTACACCATTATTGTACAAAAAATTTCACATCATGCATTATGCATTTTCTAAATCAAAACAGGAAAGTCCTGTAGGTGTGATAATATTATTAAAATTATAACACATCAACAGCATCCAATTATTGACTTGGAAATCCAATAGTGATGGTGGGCTGCCATCTAATAGCAAAGGTATACTAAAATATGACTTGGCTTTTAATGAATATTTAAATCAAATTATTCCAATTTTGTGAATTATTAAAGTAATATTAATTTATATAAAATGTTTTTTCTTTATTTAATATTTTATTTTTACTTAATTTTAGATTTAATTACGACTTAAATAATTTCTAAATATAAAATAATCTCAAACTAAAAAAATTTATATATATATTTATTTTTCTAAATAATTGATTTAAATAAATAAATAAATAATATGGAAAATGGTCAACTTTTTTATTGTTGAACACTTGATAAAAAGCTGACTCTGGGTGCTCAATTATTCCAACCCACTCCTCCAACCCAACGTTTTAAAAAGAATAAATGTAATGCTTACAAATCATTTTAATGCTTGTAACTCTTTTTGTAGTACAATATTGATTTGTAATGGTGGGATGCCCAAAGAAAAACTCTCATAATTCATTTAAATTAAAATTACATTAAATGTGTAGTGTTGATCGTTATTTTAAATTGAATAATATATTGTTAGAGTTATGTGACTCGAATTTTTATTAAAGAAAAAATACAATAATAAAATAAAGGGATCTGTAAAATTCTTCAACATTTAAATAGATGTAGTCAAAACTTCTCTTGTATCATTCAGTTTTTAACATTAGTGAATTTCTCCTTCCGTGCCCGTGGTTTTTTCCCTGAAAGGGTTTCCACGTAAAATCTATATGTTTTATTTTTATTTTCTTTTTGCTTTGCAATCATTCTATATTGACATTATCAACGTTAGTTTTAACATAAATCTGTATATAATTATGTATGTACGTGTGTAACAAATAATGTTGTTTGAATTGAATTGGATTAGTTAGTCGAATCAAAAATGGGTCGAAGTATTAATCTGAAAAGAAATAAAAAATTGATTAACTTGAAAAAAAATGTATAACTAGTTGGATTGAATTAAAAAATCGATTAACTGATTTTTATAAATATTTTAATTTTCTTGATACTTTATTTATTTAAAATCAAATAAAATAATAGGACAAAAATGGATAATTTAATCGATTGCATCATTGATATGATTCCAAAATATTGGTAAAAAAAGGTAGGCAGCTTAATTTAGGGAGCCATTGATTACTAGAAAAAGAGCTATTGATACTATAAAATTAGTAATGGACACTTGGACTACACCAAGAAGTTAAGTCCCTATCACTACAAAATGCCGAAAGTGCATTTATCTAGATTATTTTAGAAGCTTAAAATGTTAAAATATTATCCAATTTTGTTTTTTCTTTTTAAATTTTTTTATTTTTCAGGTTTAAATATATAAATTCAATTGTTAAGATTATTAAAATTTATTTGTTAAATTTAATATCGTACAATAAAAAATAAATAATATTAATCATTGAATTTGAATTTGAATTTTTAAATTAAAAAAATTAAATTCTTTAAAAAATAAATATTTAACCTAACTTAAAATATAGTATAAAGAACCCTTGGAAGATTGCGGCATTCTCATTGGTGGATTATGGGTATGGGATATTGCTGTTTCCTATCCTTTCCCTTCGGAGATTGATGGTGATAGTGCTCGAGTCTTATTATTGTTGCGGAAGCGACGATAATATTAATAACAATATTATCAGAAATATTTAGATAATTATTATGCCAACAATTATACTAAGAAAATTCCCAGTTAAATTGGAGGGGTCACAATGGTCCCGCTTAAAACCCAACAACTAGACAGAACTCACTTAGATATTTATAGCAATAATAACTAAATAAATATAACCAACATAAAGCTATTAAATAAAAGCAAACAAATAAGAAATAAAATACCAGAGTTTTAACGAGGTTCGGCCAATTTAGCTTACGTCCTCGGACACTACCAAATTAATATTTCCTCTAGAAATATTACAAAGGAGAAGATTTTGGGATGATACAACCAAAGGGGGAGGAGTTCTATATATAACAAACCAAACCCCCTCCCTTTCTATCTTTTCCTAATGTGGGATATTGCCAATATTCAACAAATCTCCACCTTGGCGATATTCCACATCTTCGAACATCTTCTCATAACACTAACTTCAATAGTGTCTTCAAATTTGCAACCAATCGCCTTCTTCCCTTTTGGTAGTTGTGCCAGCTTCCACGTCTTGTTTTTCTCTAGAGATTGCATTTCCTCTTCCATTGCACCTAACCATCTATTATTCTCTAAACTCTGAATGGCTTCGGTGTAAGTGGATGGAATATTATCAACAACTGGAAGTGCATAAGCTACCATGTCAGTGAAACGAGCTGGTTTCTGAATTTCTCGTCTCTGCCTTCTGACTGCAATTGGCTCTGATTGCTGTTGAGGTTCTTGGGTAGAAACCTCTTCCTCATCTGACTCTGCATCTGCCAATGAAGAATCACTAGTGGTACCTTCTGCTGGAATTACCACACTCTGCTCAAACTCCACCTGCTGCGGAGTACACTCCACCTGCTGCGAAGTACTACTCACTCCTTCTGGATTTACCTTATTCAACATGGCAGATTCATGAAAGGTAACATCCCTACTGATTATCGTCTTCTTTGCCTCTAGACACCACAAACGATATCCCTTAACACCAGCATTGAAGCCCATGAATAGAGCCTTCTTTGCTCTTGGATCTAACTTTGATTCTTTGACATGATAATATGCAATAGAACCAAAAATGCGCAAGGTGTCATAATCAGTAGCAGGTTTTCCATACCATTTCTCCAAAGGAGTCTTGCCATTTATAGCAGATGATGGCAAATGATTGATGAGATGTTGAGCGTACGTCACAGCCTCAGTCCAAAACTTTCTATCTAATCCAGCATTAGATAACATACATCGAACTTTCTCCACAAGCGTTCGATTCATACGCTCTGCCACCCCATTCTGTTGCGGTGTTCCACCTACGGTGAAGTGCCTTACTATGCCACAATCTTGGCATATCTTCAGGAAAGGATCGCTTTTATATTCTCCACCGTTGTCTGATCGGAGAACCTTAATCTTCCTTCCTGTCTGATTTTCAACTTTAGTTTTCCACTTAAGGAAAACTTCAAGCACCTCATCTTTGTTCTTCATAGGAAACACCCAAACTCGTCTGGAAAAATCATCAATAAAGGTGACAAAATAACGTCTTCCTCCAAGTGATGGAGTCTTGGACGGTCCCCATACATCAGAATGCACATAATCCAGAATACCTTTAGTATTGTGAATCCCAGTGCCAAATTTCACCCATCGTTGTTTTCCCAGAACACAATGCTCGCAAAATTCAAGTTTGCAAGTCTTTGTACCTTTCAATAATCCTTGCTTGGCTAGAGTTTGCAAGGATTTTTCACCAGCATGGCCCAAACGCATATGCCACAGCTGTGTTGCCTCAGCGTCCTTCTTGGTACTCGTAATTGCTGCTGCTGTTGTCCCGACCACTGTACTACCTTGGTAGTAATACAGATTGTTCTTTCTTATGCCTTTCAACATCACCAATGCTCCTGAAGTTGCTTTAAGAACTCCATCTCGTATTGTCACAACTAGGCCTTTAGATTCTAACGACCCCAAAGAGATGAGATTCTTCTTCAACTTTGGGACATATCGTACATCCCGCAAAATTCTAGTAGATCCATCATGACTCCTCAGTTTAATTGAACCTATCCCGGCTATTTTACATGTGTTATCATTACCCATGTAAACAACCCCTTCATCTAGTTTTTGAAATTCAAAGAACCATTCCCGAATGGGACACATATGATAGGAACAACCAGAATCCATGATCCACTCATCTGCATATAATGTTGAAGATGTCATACTAAGAGAAAAGTCTGACTCTGCTTCACTATTGCATTCTGCAACATTTGCATCTTGCGGAGTCTTCCCTTTTTTCTTCAATTTTGGACAATCTTTCTTCCAATGTCCTTTTTCTTTGCGAAAGGAACATTCATCTTTGGCAACAACTCGACCTTTGGACTTTCTTCTCTTCCCCTTAGACTGACTTTTCTGACGATCTCTTGTTACCAATGCTTCCACTGCTGCTTCACTTGAACCTTTCAACTTATCCTTTCGGCGTAGTTCATAGCTATACAATGCAGCAGTTACTTCATTGAAAGTTACTTCCGACTTTCCATGAAGTAAAGTAGTTTCAAGGTACTCAAACTCCTCTGGAAGCGATCCCAACAACATTAACGCCAAGTCTTCGTCTTCAAAAGTCACATCCAAATTCAACAAATCAGCCACCAGCTGATTAAAATTGGTAATGTGCTCGTTCATCGTGGTACCAGGAACATAACTGAAACGAAACAGTCTCTTCATATGTAACTTATTTTGACTGTTCTTCTTCAGAAATTTCTCCTCCAATGCTTTCCACAATTTACTTGCAGAAGTCTCTTTACTGAATATATACTTCTGCTCTCTGGAAAGACATGATCGAATTGTACCACATGCCAATCGGTTGATGGTCTTCCATTCTTTATCATCAACCCCTTCTGGTTTTTCTTCCTCAATGGCAATATCTAGACCCTGTTGAAATAGGGCATCTAGAAGCTCACTTTGCCACATGCCGAAATGACCTGTTCCATCAAAAATTTCCACTACAAATCTCGTATTTGCAGTTCCAATCCTCGGCAAAATGTACGAAGTGGAAGTTGTTGATATGGATGGTTTTTCTTCTGTCATTTTTGCCATAGCTTCTACTTAATAGCCACCAAATGCAGAATACCCACAAGCTTTAGGAAATGTTTCTGATGTGTAAGATCAGACTAAGCTGCAAACACAGAGCATACTACAAAACCTTGGCTCGGATACCAATTGTTGCGGAAGCGACGATAATATTAATAACAATATTATCAGAAATATTTAGATAATTATTATGCCAACAATTATACTAAGAAAATTCCCAGTTAAATTGGAGGGGTCACAATGGTCCCGCTTAAAACCCAACAACTAGACAGAACTCACTTAGATATTTATAGCAATAATAACTAAATAAATATAACCAACATAAAGCTATTAAATAAAAGCAAACAAATAAGAAATAAAATACCAGAGTTTTAACGAGGTTCGGCCAATTTAGCTTACGTCCTCGGACACTACCAAATTAATATTTCCTCTAGAAATATTACAAAGGAGAAGATTTTGGGATGATACAACCAAAGGGGGAGGAGTTCTATATATAACAAACCAAACCCCCTCCCTTTCTATCTTTTCCTAATGTGGGATATTGCCAATATTCAACAATTATTCTATATTTTTGTTTGGTTTGTGGAGTCATTATTTACAATAAATAATGTTGAGGTGGAAAAGTTTTTGAAGTATTATTATTTGAGTAGTCAATCATATTTTTGAATGGAAGTATTGTTTTTAAGGTGTCTATGATCAATTTTAGCCTTGAGGTGTCTATGCTTAAAGTAGGGAAACAAGAACTCAAGGCTAAAATCGAGCTGATACCTTAAGAATGATACCTCCGTTCGAGGATTCAATTGGTTGCTCAAAAGATGACACTTGTATATATATACATATTTATATATGATGTACTAATACTAAATATATACATATATAGGACAAATAAATAAAATTTAGATTCAATCTGCTAGTAATGCCTTATTTAATTAGTAGTTATAATGCCTACTTAATTGGATTTAAACATGACATAAGACTCCATTAGAGTAATATGGAGCGTACAATTTGTAAATATCTCAAATGCAAAATATTCTAATCTAATCGATCCATAATATTTTTTATTACGATTAATCAATTTTTATCATAAATCAAGTGCATGCATAACATGAGATTTTGATTGGCTGTTAATTGATTACTGCTTTTTAATATTGGAAACCAATCAACTTTAGTTACTTTAGCACTTAAACTACTCATTTAAAGTGAAAGGCAATGAACATTTCTAGGTTTTTTTGGCCACCATTAAACTCGTCCAAGTGCATGTGGAAATTTCATATAATATCCGAAAGGATTGGATAAAAATATTTCGTTGAATTGAATTAATCATTTACAAATATGGATGAATTTGGATAAAACTTGAAACCCATATTACAAATCGAGGCAAATTTATATAAGGTATACCAATACCATACATAAGTTCAACCCAAACCCAATTCAACTCGAATCATGAACTTTTCTAACCATCATTTTTAGGTAGTCTTATGCTATCCTCCTTTCCAAACATTTTTCTTTAATTTTTTAAAGGTAAATTGTTATTACTATTTAAATAAGTTTTTATATACCATATGATAATAACTTTAACTAGCGCTCCATTCAAGTCAACACTTAAATATTTTATTTGCAAGGTCAAAATTTAAAAAGTTTCATTTGATTATGGACAAAAAAAGTTCAAGGATCAATGTGGAAAGGTTGCCAAGTTCAAGGATAAAATGTTGCTTTATGCCTTATTTTTAATTTAATAATTTTTATTAAAAATTTAAATATAGACAACTTAGCATATCTTTTAATGTTTACATTAAAATATTGAGGAGAGATACACTTCCATCGGTATTAAACTAAATTAGTTTTGCACCTTTTCATAACTTTTTATATGATTAATATTTGGCTTAACGCACACTTTAGTCCTTGAAGTATACCTCTTTTCCCACTTTGGTCCTTAAAATTTTTTCGCCCACTTCAGTCCCTAACATTACTAGACGTTCCCAGTTCAGTCCTTTAGATGTTAAAAATAATTTTTAGTTATTTTTAGTCATTTATAAAAATTTTCATTATTTTTTTATATTTTTTTGTAATTTTATAATTGTTTTTCTATTTTTTAAATGATTTTAATAATTTTTGTAAATTTTAAAATATTTTTTCATCCAAAAGAATAAACTGGGAACATTTGATAACGAGGGACTAAAGTGAGTCAAAAAAATTAAGGACAAAAGTGAGAAAAACGATATATTTTAGGGACTAAAGCGTGTATTAAGCTTTAATATTTCAATAATCCAATCTGTCATATTGCATGCACCGTTTATATAAATCATGCATGTCAAGTTTGGCGTAAATTAAAAATTTCTAAATATTTTTTAATGTAAAAGGCTTTCAACCATTAAATATATATTAGTATATACAATATTTTAGATCGATATGATAGAAATATCGGATCGGTCAAAAAATTTGCATGATAAGTATAAATATCTTGATAAATTCGACGACTAAATTATTAAAATATTAATTGTATAAAAAAGTTAACGAATTAAATTAAGTCTAGCATTGGATGTTGGAGCTCAAATCCAATTCAGATTTGAAACAGGTTTAAACTTTTTTCACTAATCTCGTTTTTAAACATAATATTTTTTTTCAAATTCTCTCAAATTTCAAATTTAAACAAATAACGGTAGAAATATTATAGAAACTCTTGTACTAATTGTCAGATTGCATTTTGTCTCATTTACTAAAAAAACAAATATTATTTGTTTTAATAACATGTACTTAAATCTATGACTGCATAGCGTTGAACAAATAAATAAAGAAAGATATTTTGATTGTAATTTTAAAATCATATCTATTCAAGGATGGAGTTATTTTTGGTAAAAGCATCATAACCGCTTTTATATTAAGAGTCAAATTGCATTTTGTTTCTTCATTCTAAAAGTGAGCAAATTAGCCCTTGTACATTAGATCAAAGAGCAAACTAGTCATTTCTACTAAATTTTTTTTATCTATTTCTACTGTTAAAAACTGACATGGTTGACAAAATAACCAAACAATGACACGTGCTGATGTATAGAGACCAGAATTTAACAGTAGAAATGGATGAAATTTTTAACAGAAGGACCAATTTATTCTTTAATCTAATATATAAGAACTAATTTACCTAATTTTTAAGATAAAAAGAGGCAAAAAAAATAATTTAAGTTAGCAATCAGAATATCTTTATTTATTTATTCAATACTTGAGGTCATCAAATTAAGTAAATGCAATAAAAACATTAGATGATCGCCCACTTGCCTTCCAACTTGAAGCGTGTAAAACGGATCACTTCCTTGGACCATGCACTATTTTTCTTTATCTTTAAAAATATTTATTTTCAGTTCTCCTGTTTGATCTGACTGTGTAAAATTTTTTTTGGATGTAGCTTAAGTTCGAGTTTGTACATGATAAAAAATGTATTTGTTTTTTGAAACTCGAATTGTGATCTATTGATCTGGTGTTTCCCTTTTCAACCTCTTCCAAAGTAAATTCAAAATTAAGCAAATTGATCCTTTTCAAGAGCAGTTTAATACAAAATATGTAAACATTAAAAGTCAAATTTTGTTACTATACCAATCAAAATTATGTACAATTGATAGAAGAAATTAACGTCGTGATTAATTGTCCTTAATTACTCACTTTCAAAATTAACATGGATTAAATTATTTCAATTTTTTTAAAAATTAATTTATTCAATTTTACCAAAAATACACACAAACTTATATTTAAATCATTGATCGAGTAAATTAACAATCATAAAATTTGAATAAAAAACACCATAATTTTAATATTACAATCAAAGTACCACTTAAATTTTAAATAAATATATTCACTCCATAAATTTTTTATCCATGAGTATATCATAAGTTTAGTAATAATAATAATAGTTGACATTGAGAGGCAATTAGCCCATTTTTTTATCATTAAAAGTAATCATAAATATTGAACCAAAAGCAAGTAAGAACAATAAATGAATATAAATGGGAACTTCCCTTTTCTATTTTAAACATTTCAGCTGTTGTCGAACTTAGAATATGAAGTATCGATAAAAAAGTATCATGAAAGTATTTTGTAATAATATTCGAATTGCAGTTCGTTCATTTTAATAAAAAAAGACAAATTAGTTATTATTTATTAGATTAAAGAGTATATTTATCATTTTGTTAAAAATTTAATCTATTTCTATTATTACAAATTGATCCTTGTACATCACATTGAGGTATACATGGCACATCGCATGTAATTGTTTGGTTATTTTGTTAGCAACGCCGGTTTTTAACAGTAAAAATGAAACAAAAAATTATTAAAAAATATCAATTTACTCTTTAGTCTAGCGTGCAAAGACTAATTTGCTCATTTATTTTAATAAAGGGAACAAAATACAATCTAACTCTTAATATATGGGCCTCTATAGTACTTTTACCCTTTAATACTATGTTTGAAAGGGAGATTGTAGTTAAAACAAATCATAAAAGTACATTTGTTAAAATTATTAAGGTATGTAATTTTCGTAATTTTTATTTTCAACAACTAGCATGGTTTTTGACCTATACTTCACGTTGGGTTAATTATTTTTTTACTAAATAGTTAAAATTTAAAGCTTATAATATGCTCCAAGTTTTTGTACTCTCTATATATTTAAAATTTAATCCCTAATTTTTTATTTTTTAAGAATTTAGTCTCTTTATTTTTTGAATTTAAAAATTCGGGTTTAATTGTTAACACCGTTAAAATTCTTCTGTTAAATTTATTGATGTGATGTTCTAAATTTTTTTTAAAAAAAAGTACTCACTCAATAATCGTATCACTAAAAATTGCATTATAATGGACTTGAATTTAATAAAAAAAATATTAATGATGTTAACAAATCTTTAAATTTACGTCAACAATTTAATTAAAATAAAATATTTAAACTAACTAATGACATTATAAATATTGAAGTACCAAATTATATATAAAAAAATTCAAGTATAAAGATCAAATCTCAAATTTTAACATAGTATAGAGGACTAAAATTGAAAATTAACCATTATTGTTAAGAATGCAAAAATGTAAAGGTGTATATACAGGGATGATGCTGGGGGCGGTCCCCAAATTGGTGCAAATTAATAGAATGATATATTTTCATTTTGCTCCTAAACTCTATAATTTAATTCTAACCCCTCTAAAATTATAAATTAATTTTGCTCCCAAATTATTAGTTTGGACCCTTCAAATTTTATAAAATTATAAATTAATACAATAATAAATTTATATTTTGACAGTATAAAAAATTATAATCTAATTCTAACCTCTAAGAAAAGTTTGACTTCATCCCTATGTATAAGTGATATCATTCCATGTTTAAAAAATAAGTCATGCCAAGTTATTTGATAGAATAAATGGAAAAAAGTTGACCCCAAGATTAAAAATGCACATTGCAAAAAAGTAAAAGGACTAAAAATATCAAATTATAATATATACAGACTAAATCCTCCAAAAACTCATAGTAAAGGATCTTCTATTCAAATTGACCTAAATTGAGAGGATAAAAATGATACTTCATAATTGTTTAAGAAAAACTCCTTTTCAGCTTTTCTCTGGGTTAATGTATAAGAATACTCAACTCCCTTTACTTTTACTTATTACATAAGCAAATGATTGCTAGACGAAGGAGAAACAATACATCCAATAAGTTATTTTTTTTTTATACTGTCAATATATCTTTCATATTCATTTTATTCATTTTACAATTTATAAAGACTAATAGATAGAAATTTTTCTTGAAGGGACTGTAAGTAAATTATAAATGTTTGGGGGGCCAAAATAAAATTTTACAACTATACTAACAGGTATTCTTACAATTCTTAAAGGGTACCTAAAGCAATTCTACCACTTTGGAGGAGCAAGGCCCCTGCCATTAGGGTTCTTGTCTGCCACTTCTAATAATATATCATCTCTGGTATATAAGTTTTCTCAATAAAAATAAAAATGCAGTGTAATTTATCATTACATTCAACAAATCCAACAAATTGTATCATTAAAAATAGAGTGATACATTAACCATCACACTATCACACCGACTAAGATTAACAATACATCAAATTTCATTTTCATTGTTTGGCAAACAAGAAAGACAATAACAACATTAAAGAAAACAACAAGTTAATCAAGCCAAAGCATGTAGTTGAGGAACAAAAGAGAACCACCTAAACCCACAACTCCATTTGTCAGGCAACCAAGGACACTTTGGTAACCAATGCCAACTCCTTCTCTCAACCTTGTAATACAAAATCTCCGGCCAAGTATGACAACAAACACAAATCATCCCACGGTGCCAAAAACAATACACATGTTCATAGTTATGGTAACAAACAGACACAAATTTCCTACACATCAATTCAGGCAATCTCTCCATTTCTTCCCATTTCTTTCCTTCTTTTAATTCCCACAATCTCATACTCCTTGAAATCCCATTCCTCCCAATACCACCCAACATATACAACTTTTTCCTATCACTAACACCACTAACTAGCCTCACAAACGTTAGTTCCCTCGGCATTTCAACGTTGAGATTCCCCCATTTGCCGGTTCCCAAGTCGAAACACACCACTGAAAATGGCTCCGGTGTGGTGAAACATAAAGACCCATCGTAGAACGCACCTTCTTGATGGAAATTTTCGAATAAAAGTGGTTGATAACCATCGTGTTCGGTCCAAGAATGGACCACCGAGTCGTACACGAAGGCTTGATTGGAAGAGAATTTGGTACAAAGGGTGAAGATTTTGTACCCTTTTGGGGTTGAAACTAGAGTGAGGAGCTCGAATGAAAATGGGAAAAAAGGGAGTTCAATAACCCTTGATGATTTGGCTAACATGTTACATACTAAAAAAGAACAACAGCTTGGTAGGGCAAAACATAAAAGACCATTAGACGATGAAATAAGATTGAATTGTGAAGAACCAAAAGGAGGAAACAAAGAGAAAGGTAGTGCTAAATCACGCCATGACCCAATAATGGTGTCGTACAAAGGGAAATGACTGTAAAACTGTTGGTGTGAAAGCAACAAAAATGAACATAAACCAGAACCAGAACCAGAACTGTGTTTGGTAATGAAAGTAGGAGAGAATACAAGGGAATTGAAATGCTTACACGTTGACCTTAAGCTCAAAAACGTTTTAAGAGGCAAAAAACACAGTATGTGTTCGAGTAGTTCTTGGGGTAACTTGCTCCATATTACAGGATCCATTGCTGTTGAGCTTGGTTTAGATTTTGAGCTTTTTGTAATCATGGGGTTGTGTTGATTTTGTATTTTTGATGATCTTTAGGTATTTTGATTTTCAAAGGAATACTTATAAGAGGAAACTGAGATGAAAATGGATAAATAAATAAGAGAGTAGAATAAAAAAAGTAGTAACAGCTTTGTTCTTCCATTGACTTCTTGATTGCTAATTTAACACGCAGTGTTTTGAAAAATGACGACGATTTGACCAGATAATATTAATATTTTTGGATAATATAAATTTCTTCTATTTGGTACTTGAATTCGGTAATTAGGTTCATTCCGGCTCTTAAACTTAGATTTTATCAAGATTTGGTGACGTGACCAATGTTACTAGAATAAGATCGGATCAGACAAATTAAGAATTGATTAATATAATGGTTCAAACAACGAGGTTGAACTGGTTGACTCGAAAACTGCTTAAAATTGATAAAAATTAAACATCGGGACAAAAATCAACAAATGAAGAGGTTGAACCAATTTAATATTTTTTTTAAAATTATTTTAGATTTTTATGAATTTTTATTATTTATTTAACTACTCGGTTAGACAGTTGAACCAAATGAACTGCTTGAATCAGGAACCGGTGGTGTAACTTATTCAACCATTAGTTTGATCATTAAAACACTGAAGGTAATACTCTGAGATTGTACCTCATATAATCTGGAAATTTTTATAAATTATTTAATTTTCAAGTGATGGTGTGACACAATCTCAAAATGCCACATCATCAAACTTTTATATTTTTCAAGTTTAGGGACCAAAATGGACCTAGTTATAAAGTTCAAGTGGTAAAATGAACCAAAAAAAGTACAGGTACCAAATTGAACCTAGATGCCAAATTCAAGAGCCAAAAATTATAATGTCCAATTTTATGTGTAGGCAAGGGCAAGCCAGAAAATTTTTTTGGGGGGCCAGATGAAATTTTAATTTTTTATAGTTTATATCTTTATAATTTGTAAATGATTAAATCAAAATTTTTATAATTTTAGGGGGGCCAAAGTGTAATTTTACCTTTACTAATTTAAAATTTTTAAAAAAATTTAAAGACCTAAAAAATAATTTTATATTTTAGGGGCCGGGCCCATGCAAGCCCCTGCCTTTGCCCCTGTGTGTAGGTTTTGAACAAAATTTTTAAAATTAGATCAATAATTAAATCTATCAAGCCATTAATTCTCTTTTCAATCAGTCTAATTTAATTAAATAATCCATCGATATAAATTTAAAAAAATTGTTAGTAAGTGGACTCACTTATTAATTATATCAACTATAGAATTCAACTCTATGATCTAATAAATATTAAATTAAATGACTTGTAGATATTTTATTTAATTAGATATAATGATCCATTAATCTATGTATGCCTACCTATTAATTTTTTAATTATGATTGGTGCACTTAATAATCTTTCTAGTAAATATCTTTTTAGTAGTATTTCATTTGAAGCATTATTTTCTTTTGGGTGGTTTAAAATTATGAATCTTTTCGATATATAATCTTTGTTTAAATCTTAAAGTGAAGATATTATATGCTTAAACGTATTTGAACTCGTATCTTTTAAATTATTGTAACAACAACGATGATAAATAATATGAAACTCGATCGGCTAAATCAATTAATTGTTAGAATCGTAATGTTAGAGTTCTATAGATTAAAATTTCCATAAAAAAGTATCAAATATATATACTTGTCCCTCCCGTGTGCAATTACCATGTGCGAGTTTCCAGTTCCACCATAAGCAATTGTCATAAGTGAGTTTTGTTTGGTTATATTCTGATTCTTCATCTACTTATACTTTGTATTGATTTGATTAAACTATTTTATACTTGTAAACTCTAAAAAGCATATATTTTACAATGTTAAATCACTATTTGTGGCCTAAATTTTTTTTATCCAAATTAGTCCCTAAACTTAATAATTGTTTTTGTATTGAGGCCCAAACTAAATTAGACAATTGTTCATACATTTAGTTTTAAACTTTTTTTTGTTCAAATTAGTCCCTAAACTTAGCAGTCTTTCCCTCAAGTGTCAACATTAATATATTTTTTTCTAAAAGCAACACTCTCAATGCTTGTGTTTTTTTTATTACTATTTTAAACGTAGAAGATTCAATTATTATTAAAAAAAAAAGAGAAACAAAGGAAAAATATTTTTATAATTTGTTTCAATTTATATTTGCAATATTTTAGCTAACAAGTTAAACATATGATATTTTTTACTGTTTGGTCTAAGTTGTTGCAATTATGACATCTTTATCTTACAAAGCAAGGAAAATAAAAATAAAAAGGAAAATTGTGATATTATTATCAATATATATTTATTGGGTTGAATTGTAAAAAAATAAATATTTTTAAATAAAGTTCTGAATTTTTTATTTTACAAAAATTATATATTTAATTCATGTATTTTAATTTAATCATTTTTAGTCATTTATTTTTTAAATTTTAAAATTTTAGTCCTCACAAACGTTAACTATTAAATCACTAACCTAAGTTTTTCTATTTTTCAAAAATCTGATGCGCCAAACATATTATTAATTTCATGTCAGTTTATTATTTCCGCTTATTACTCACTAAAAATTTAGTTAATAGATTAACGACTATCAGTTGCATCAAGAATGAAATTTCGAAATTAAAAAAGTATAGAGACTTAAAATGATCACGTGGAGAACATAGACCAAATCTACAACTTTCTGCATAGTACAATATTAGTAATTTAATTTAACCAAATAGATTTAATTGTTATTGTTTGGGTCATGACTAAAATTCTAAAATTCAAAAAGTATAGGGACTAAATCTACAACTTTCGTAAAGCACAGAGACTAATACCAGAACTTAACCTTAAATAAAGTTTTAAGTCCGAGTATTGTAAATGAAAAAAGACAACAATGTTAGAGAGCTCACCTCTCATTTAACAGTCTTGTCTAACTTGACTCCTAATTTAGTCGAAATTCAGTTAATTTATTTTTTTTATAAAAAAATTATTTACGAAAATAACACACTTTGTGTATAAAGTGTTTTATATTAAAATCATATGTGATTTGATTTGTTTATTAAATCTTGTGTTTTACTTTTATTCTTCATTCATATTATTTTTAGTATGACTATAGATGCAAAATATGAATATATAATTATATAATGTCATTTTCTCATGTTATTTTTTTATTCATAATGTTTTTAATAATTATATAAATACGAATGTATAATCTTAATATATATAATTATAATTTTTATATGTGAAATTCTTGTGTGAGAAATTCTATTATATATATTTACTTTGATATAGGTGAAAGCTATTATCAAAATTTTTAGAACGGGACAGGTGGTCGAACTGGTCAGGCCATCAATTTGTCAATTCAAGAGGCTCGTCCAGTTCAATTAAATTAATTAATAAAAAATTTCAAAAAATAAAATAATATATTTAAAATAAAAAGTCATATTCAACCACTTAGTTTAATCGATCCGTACTAATTCTGAGATCAATTAATCTAATAATTTTCTTCTCGATCTATCCTATTGAAACAACAGTGACTACCACCCACGTTAAGTAAAAAAATCTGGTGAAATTAATATTTTATCAAATATACCAAATACCTTACATTGTGGAAATCATATGATAGTTACGTAATAAATTACTTATCTCACCATTATCCAACAAACAAAACGTGGCCAAGTTGTTGTTTTTGCAGGCTTTGAAAGCTCAAGTTCACTTTATTAAATAGGTCAAATTCTGCTATTAGACCCTACACTTTGCATAAGTTGTGGATTTAGTACTTATACTTTAATTTGGTCATTTTCAGTTTCTGTACTTTTAGAATTTGAAACTTTTAGTCCTAACCAAATGATAACTATTAAATTTATTGAGTTAAGTTCTGTTATTTTTAAAATTTGAGGCGTCAAACATATTATCACATGTGTAATGCTCTATTTGTATTTTATTTTTACATATTACTCACAAGAAAAATCAGTTAATAGATTTAAAGATTGTCGTTTACATTAAGACTGAAATTTTGAAATTCAAAAATATAACCACTAAGAATGATCCAATTAGTGAACCTGGACTAAATCTATAACTTTGTGCATAATATAGGACTAATAACATGATTTAACTAAACAAATTTAACTGCTACCATTGGGTCATGACTAAAATTTCAAATTTTGAAAAGTATAGGGACAAAATTTTACAAATTAAAATACAAGTACTAAATTCACAATTTACACAAAATACAGGGTCTAATAACAGAATTTGACCTATTAAATATGTCACATAAATTTGTTTGTTTATAAATTTTATTTATTTTTCGTATCCAAGTCCACTAAACAGCAAGGGTTTAAGGTTTTGGGCTAAACACTAAATATATGACACTAATGGGCCATGCTTGGATAAATCTATACTAACTAAAATAAAAGAATTATTATTATTATTTTATTTAGATATTTTATTTGTAATTTTATAACAATTAAATAAAATTTTCAATTTTTTTATTTGAAATTTAATAAGTTATGCTTAATACATCATTTAGTACCCGATTTTGATTTTTTCTAATGTAATATTTAATTTTAGTAAAAGTTATTTATTTTGATATTCACACGTAATAGTTATAAAAAAATTTAATTCCGGTTTTAAGAATGAATTGATAAAAATTTATAATGAACTAATAACGTTAGCAATCCACCTTTCATAAAAAATAACTCTAAAACCCGTAAAGGAAATCCCAACCACCAAATTGCATTTAACAAATAAACAAAGTAACAACTTACATTGATTTATTCTATTAAGAAAATCACGAAAATCTAAACCCAATAATATAAATAATTAAATTTCATTAAATGAACACTAAATCCTAAAGTAATCATTTAAAAATTAAAATCGTTATGTTTGGATATCAAATTATATAGCTTTTCTCAAATACAAATATTATGTTGGATAAAAAATAAATACTGTATAAAAAAATGTCAAACTCAAGTACTAAATATTATATTAAAGTCAATAAATTATCAATTTTTAATATTTATCTGCATCACTTTTTTTTTGTCTTTAATTTATACCTAAATAAATATTTTTAAACTTTATTTGAATACAATAAAATATTATAATTTATCTATCTACTTTAAGTTAGCATTGTAACACCCCGAACCCGAGACCGACACTGGAGTCGGACACGAGATGTTAACAAACTTTGAAAAATTTTTCCAGACACTGCCCAGTCTGAGTACTAGTCGCTTCAAAAATCATATCTTGAGTTTCACAACTCGAAAATCAGTTTTGTGATTTTTCCCTGAAACTAGACTCATGTCCCCACCTATGTATTTTTTCTAGAATTTTTGGTCTGGCCAATTAGTACAGTTTATTAGTCAAAGTCTCCCATGTTACAGGGGTCGACTACACTGACCTTTTCCCATTACGACTTGGATATCTCTCTGCACAGAGCTTCAATACTGATGCTGTTTGTTTCTATGGAAACTAGACTCAGAGAGGAATCCATAAATATATGGTATGACCCCTAATTATCTCTGGTCAATTTATAGTGAATTTCCAAAATCGGAACACGGAATCCAGAAACTGTTCTGGCCCTGTTCCACAAGAACCCGAATATCTCTTACTGTACTGTTCATATGATTGTTTCGTTACTTTCATATGAAATTAGACTCATCAAGGTTCGATTACATAATTTATTCACTATTTAATTCCACTCCTACGAATTCTTGTGATTTTTCCAATCCACACCACTGCTGCTGTCAGCCTCTGTTTTCAAAGTAAACCTTACCTATTTTCGGGGTTTCATGGACCAACTAGGGCCTTGTCATACATATGCCCACATATGATCATACTTAGCCATTCCAATGGCTGATCATTTGCTCAACACTTCCATTCCAACTATAGTTACATCATGAAACCATCTATACATTCATAAACACGAATGGTCTAATGCCATACTCCACTTCTACAAGCCATTTTCGCATGGCTGTACACTTATACATTTCATAAAGTACTCGAAAAACAACAATGGGTAGTCCTATACATGCCATATCAAAATTCAACCAAAATAGTACCCAAAAGAGCCTTTGATAGTGTGGGCGACTTCGACTTCAAGATCCCGAGTCCGATAGCTGGAGAACCAAAAATCTATAAAACAGAGGAGCAGTGTAACGAGTAAGCAATTTATGCTTAGTAAGTTTTGAGCAAGGAATTCCAGCATAAACAAAGAATAACACACATTTAGCTAAACGGAATATTTCACAATACGCAATTTACCGATATCAAACTTGCTTCACAACATTAACAACCCTTATGTACATACACAATAGACTAACTTAGCCGAAGGCCGGTAGCTCGTTTATCAACTGAGCGAACATTTATTTGTAAGGGCTCGATTAAATTCAACACATACGTAACATATCCCCATATTGGGATGTTTTTCGAGTATTCGCTGGAATTTTACAGCAAGCTCATTCATTACCAAATCACGTACCTTCGGGATTTAACCGGATATAGCTCCTCGTTCAAATGCCTTCGGGACATAGCCCGGTTTTAGTAACTCACACAATGCCTTCGGGACATAACCCGGATTTAACAACTCGCACGAATGCCTTCGGGACTTAACCCGGATTTAGTATCTCGCACAAAGGCCTTCGGGGCTTAACCCGGAATTTGTATCTCGCACAAAAGCCTTCGGATCTTAGTCCGGATATATTCACTTAGCACAAAGCCTTCGGGACTTAGCCCGGACAGCATTCAATTAATCATGCACATCTAACAATAATTCATGGCACATTCATATTTCATTTTCATTTGCAAAACTCAAACACAAGGCACATATCGTCCTTGCACATTCGGCTCAATAGCCACACATAGAGCATGATTTAATCACATCGTAATTTAAGCTCTCTTACTCAAGAACTTACCTCGGGTGTTGTCGAACGATTCCGCTAACTATTCGACCACTTTTTCCTTCCCTTTATCGGATTTATTTCCCCTTTGCTCTTGAGCTTAATTAAACAAATAAATTGATTTCATCATTTAGGCATCAAAAAGATGAACACAAGGCACTTAGCCCATATTTATACATTAGACATTAAAGTCTCATACATGCAAAAATCATGCATCAACACAACATATTAGCTAATTTCTTTCCCCTTGGCCGAATATGCATGTCTATTTTTGGGATCGATTTCAACACTTAATACACACATATACACACTAGTAAAGCATCCTCCCCCTTTTCATCAATTTAACACATGCATTGCTCATTAACATGCAAAGTTACATTCGGCCTTAGCACACATCTTGCTAGCCGATTCTTCTCCATTTAGCAACCAATGCACATATGTGCTCACACAAAAATGCTAAAAAGGAGGTTCAAGAATCATCAAGCCATCATCACATGCATCATTAACAAGCTTCATATTTTGCATGCAATGGCATTAACACAACCTCCACCTAGGCTGAATCTTAACTCATCCTCATGCCTCATCACCACAACATCAAACACCAACCAAGAATGATGCATCCATGGTCAAGTGCCAATTCCATCACATAGCAAGATTTAGACCATGGGCTAGGTAGAACTCAAGCTAACAACTAAAACATGCATGCATCTCATGGAACATCATCAAACATACCTTAGCCTAGCTACATGCATGGCCGAATCTCTTCACCTTTCTTCTTCTTTCCTCCTTAAAATTTTTGGCCAAGTATGAACCAAAGGATGAGAAATTTTTTCTTTGTTTTTCTTTCTAATTTAGGCTAAATGAAGGTGAGAAAAGGATGAACAAAGATCTTCTCCTCTCTTTTCTTTAGCTCACGGCAAGGGGGGGAAAAGAATCAACTACACACTTTTTTTTTTGTGTAATCATCATACTCCTTTTCATTATTTAATTTCCATGCCTATTATTTTATTTTTTTCCACCCATGATGCACCAACAAAACATGTCTATGACATGTCTTGGCCATCAAACTTGGTCTACCATGCTTGTCATGGCCGGCCACTACTAGTAGGGGGGAATTTGACATGCAAGTCCCCCCTTTGTCCACATGCACTAATAGGTCCTCACACATTGACCTATCACATTTTAGAATTTTCTCACATAAGTCCTATTGACTAAATTCACATGAAATCGACCAAATTGAAGCTTGAAATTTTCACACATTCATAATTACATATTCTAGACAATAAGTATCACATTCAAACATTTCGGTGACTCGGTTTAGCGGTCCCGAAACCACTTCCCGACTAGGGTCAACTTTGGGCTGTCACAACTCTCCCCCACTTAAGAAATTTTCGTCCCCGAAAATCTTACCGGTAAATAGGTTTGGGTATCGTTCTTTCATCGAGCTCTCGGTCTCCCAAGTAGCTTCCTCGATCCCGTGTTTGAGCCATAACACCTTTACTAGCGGAACTCTTTGTTTCGCAACTCCTTCACTTCACGAGCTAGGATACGCATCGGTTCTTCTTCATAGCTCATGTCGACTTGAATTTCAACCTCTGATGGGCTAATTATATGCGATGGATCAGATCGATAGCGTCGAAGCATCGAAACATGAAAGACGTCATGAATCTTTTCAAGCTCCGGGGGCAAAATCAATCTATACGCAACCGGACCAACTCATTCGGAGATTTCGTACGGCCCAATGAATCTTGGGCTCAACTTGCCCTTACGGCCGAACCTGAGTATCTTTTTCCAAGGTGAAACCTTAATGAACACTTTATCTCCCACCTGATACTCGATGTCTTTTCGTTTCAAATCTGCGTACGACTTCTGACGATCCGTGGCTACCTTCAGACTTTCACGGATTACCTTTACTTTCTGTTTAGCATCTTTAATCAAATCAACTCCGAAAATTTTACCTTCACCAAGCTCGGTCCAAAACAATGGTGTACGGCATTTACGACCGTACAAAGCCTCGTAAGGTGCCATCTTAATACTTGATTGAAAACTATTGTTGTAAGCAAATTCAATCAAAGGTAAATACCGTTCCCATGAACTACTGAACTCGAGGATGCAACATCTCAACATATCCTCAAGTATCTGAATTATCCGCTCGGATTGACCATCGGTTTGGGGGTGAAAAGCAGTGCTAAAATGTAGCTTGGTACCCAGAGCTTCTTGCAATTTCTTCCAAAATCGTGAGGTGAATCTCGGATCTCTATCCGACACGATAGAAACAGGTACCCCGTGTAATCTCACAATTTGAGAAACGTACAATTCAGCTAGTTTATCCAATGAAGAATCCGTATGTACGGGGATGAAATGAGCCGACTTAGTCAGCCTATCAACAACAACCCAAATCGCATCCTTCTTACTTGCTGACAATGGCAGTCCAGACACAAAGTCCATTGTGACTCGATCCCACTTCCACTCGGGTATCATGATCGGCTGGAGTAATCCTGAAGGAACTTGATGTTCCGCTTTCACTTGTTGACATATTAAACATCTCGAAACAAAGTCGGAGATGTCCCGTTTCATACCATGCCACCAAAATTGACGTTTCAAATCGTTGTACATTTTCGTACTCCCCGGGTGAATTGACATTTGGCTACAATGGGCTTCGTTCAGAATCATCGAAATGAGTTCCGAATTCCTTGGAACACACAAACGATTTCTGAACCTCAAACAATCATCATCATCAATTTGAAACTCCGATTCCTCGTTCGGAACACACTTAGCCCGTTTTGCAACCAATTCATCATCGACTTTCTGGGCTTCACGAATTTGGTGAGTCAATAATGGTTTAGCTTTTAATTCAGCTACCAACACATTGTCTGGTAGAACAGACAAACACACATTCATCGCTCGTAAAGCAAACAATGACTTCCGGCTTAAGGCGTCCGCAACCACGTTAGCCTTTCCCGGGTGGTAATCAATGACAAGCTCGTAATCTTTCAACAACTCAAGCCAACGTCTTTGTCGCAGATTCAAGTCTCGTTGAGTCATCAAATATTTGAGACTTTTGTGATCCGAAAATACATGGCACTTCTCACCAAACAAATGATGTCGCCATATTTTCAAAGCAAATACGATGGCGGCTAGTTCGAGATCATGGGTCGGATAATTTCTCTCGTGTGGCTTCAATTGTCTCGACGCATAGGCCACAACTCGACCGTCTTGCATCCATACGCAACCCAACCCAAGTAGGGATGCGTCACTATAAATGACAAACTCTTTACCCGATTCGGGTTGCACTAAAATTGGAGCTTCAGTCAAGTGAGTTTTTAGTTGATCAAAACTTTTCTGACACTTCTCCGTCCATTCGAACTTAACGTCCTTTTGAAGTAGCTTCGTCATTGGTGTGGCTATCATCGAGAAACCTTCGACAAATCGTCGGTAATAACCGGCGAGCCCCAAAAAGCTCCGAACCTCAGTAATATTTCTCGGAGGTTTCCAGTCAAGTATGGCTGAAATTTTGTTCGGGTCAACTCGAATACCCGACGCGGATACCACATGACCCAAGAAGCTAACCTCTCTTAACCAGAACTCACACTTACTGAACTTAGCATATAACTGCTTTTCCCGTAAAATTTGCAGCACTAGCCTCAGATGCTCAGCATGTTCGGTCTCATCTCTTGAATAGACCAAAATGTCATCAAGTACATACGCAAGGTATGCTTCGCACCCCCTTCTTACATATTTCTGTGCCAACATTGCTGATATTACAGCTGGCATCCCCTCCAAGTCCGCAGATTCAACTCGGATTACTTCGTTATTTGCGCACCTCAAATCAATAGTCTTGCTCTTGCAATTCACAACCGCATCATGCGCGGTCAACCAATCCAAACCAAGGATAACATCAAATTCATCAAACGGCAAAAGCATCAAGTTCGCCGGGAAACAGGAACCTCGAATTTCCAGGGGACATTTCTTACACACTTTGTCGACAAGCACGTAACGACCCAAGGGATTTGACACCCGAATTACGAACTCAGTAGACTCAATGGGTAAAGTCTTACTGGAGGCTAAGGTTTCACATATGTAAGAATGAGTAGAACCGGGGTCAATCAAAGCAATTACATTAGTATCAAAGAGAGTGAATGTACCGGTAATAACATCAGGCGAGGAAGCATCCTCGCGGGCACGTATAGCATAAGCTCTAGCAGGCGCACGAGCTTCGGATCTGGTTATATCATCTCTAGATCCTCTCTGACCACCACTAGCATTGCCCGTATTTCCAGATGGTCTACCTCGAGCAGTGGTAGCACCCGGTTTCCCACTCTGATTTTCATTTTGTTCAAACAACCTCGGGCAATCTTTAATGAAGTGGTCAACTGATCCGCACTTGTAACAGGAGCGGTCAGGGAATCTACAACTCCCCGAATGCCATTTACCGCAATATCGACATTTCGTTCTATCTCGACGTTCATTCCCAACACTGGCGACCGAAGTGCCTCGTGTACCCACAGGGGGTCGATTACGATCTCGTCTAAAAAGGCCCGAAGTGCCTCTAAACTGGCCCGCATCATCTCGAAATCTCTTCGATGTCTGTTGAAGAGACCTTCCCGAGGATCTTTTACGAAACTCTCCAGTTCCCTCATCAACTCTTTGCTTTTCTTTTCTAAGCTCTTCGGCTTTACAAGCTCGTTCAACAAGTACCACGAACTCTCGTATTTCAAGAACGCCAACGAACATTTTTATATCTTCATTCAGCCCATCCTCGAAGCGTTTACACATAATAGCTTCGGACGAAACACATTCCCAAGCGTATTTGCTAAGTCTAACAAATTTTCGCTCGTAATCAGTAACCGACATGGAGCCTTGCTTAAGCTCAAGAAATTCCTTCCGTTTTTGATCAACAAATCTCTGACTGATATACTTTTTCCGAAACTCAGTTTGGAAAAACTCCCAAGTTACTTGCTCTCGGGGCACAACAGAAGTCAGAGTACTCCACCAATAGTAGGCAGAATCACGTAGCAAGGAGATAGCACACTTTAGGCATTCATCGGGTGTACAAGATAGCTCATCGAGTACCCGGATAGTGTTGTCCAGCCAAAATTCAGCTTGCTCGGCATCATCGCTATCCATAGCCTTAAATTCAGTAGCCCCATGTTTTCGGATTCTGTCAACTGGGGGCTTATTTGACCTTATTTGGTCCGTTACCGGTGGTATTGTAGGTGCGGGGGTAGTATTTGTCGGGAATGGAGGTTGTGGAACAGCCATATTAGTTCGAATGTATTGGTTGAACCAATCATTCATCACGCTATAGAATGCTTGTCTAGCTTCATCATTCGGATTACTAGCATTAGGTTGAGAGTCTGCCGGCACTGTCCCTTGTGCGGGAGCAGGCGCTACACTCTCAAGATCATCAGCTACCTCTCGGTCACGATCGGGATCCATTACTATAAACACATTTACAATTGTCAGAAATCACCACACTATCAATTAATCACATAAAATGGCATGTATAGCTAGACCCAACACATTACAGTAGTCCTAGAATCGACTAAACTGTAGCTCTGATACCAATTTAATGTAACACCCCGAACCCGAGACCGACACTGGAGTCGGACACGAGATGTTAACAAACTTTGAAAAAATTTTCCAGACACTGCCCAGTCTGAGTACTAGTCGCTTCAAAAATCATATCTTGAGTTTCACAACTCGAAAATCAGTTTTGTGATTTTTCCCTGAAACTAGACTCATGTACCCACCTATGTATTTTTTTCTAGAATTTTTGGTCGAGGTTTCATGGACCAACTAGGGCCTTGTCATACATATGCCCACATATGATCATACTTAGCCATTCCAATGGCTGATCATTTGCTCAACACTTCCATTCCAACTATAGTTACATCATGAAACCATCTATACATTCATAAACACGAATGGTCTAATGCCATACTCCACTTCTACAAGCCATTTTCGCATGGCTGTACACTTATACATTTCATAAAGTACTCGAAAAACAACAATGGGTAGTCCTATACATGCCATATCAAAATTCAACCAAAATAGTACCCAAAAGAGCCTTTGATAGTGTGGGCGACTTCGACTTCAAGATCCCGAGTCCGATAGCTGGAGAACCAAAAATCTATAAAACAGAGGAGCAGTGTAACGAGTAAGCAATTTATGCTTAGTAAGTTTTGAGCAAGGAATTCCAGCATAAACAAAGAATAACACACATTTAGCTAAACGGAATATTTCACAATACGCAATTTACCGATATCAAACTTGCTTCACAACATTAACAACCCTTATGTACATACACAATAGACTAACTTAGCCGAAGGCCGGTAGCTCGTTTATCAATTGAGCGAACATTTATTTGTAAGGGCTCGATTAAATTCAACACATACGTAACATATCCCCATATTGGGATGTTTTTCGAGTATTCGCTGGAATTTTACAGCAAGCTCATTCATTACCAAATCACGTACCTTCGGGATTTAACCGGATATAGCTCCTCGTTCAAATGCCTTCGGGACATAGCCCGGTTTTAGTAACTCACACAATGCCTTCGGGACATAACCCGGATTTAACAACTCGCACGAATGCCTTCGGGACTTAACCCGGATTTAGTATCTCGCACAAAGGCCTTCGGGGCTTAACCCGGAATTTGTATCTCGCACAAAAGCCTTCGGATCTTAGTCCGGATATATTCACTTAGCACAAAGCCTTCGGGACTTAGCCCGGACAGCATTCAATTAATCATGCACATCTAACAATAATTCATGGCACATTCATATTTCATTTTCATTTGCGAAACTCAAACACAAGGCACATATCGTCCTTGCACATTCGGCTCAATAGCCACACATAGAGCATGATTTAATCACATCGTAATTTAAGCTCTCTTACTCAAGAACTTACCTCGGGTGTTGTCGAACGATTCCGCTAACTATTCGACCACTTTTTCCTTCCCTTTATCGGATTTATTTCCCCTTTGCTCTTGAGCTTAATTAAACAAATAAATTGATTTCATCATTTAGGCATCAAAAAGATGAACACAAGGCACTTAGCCCATATTTATACATTAGACATTAAAGTCTCATACATGCAAAAATCATGCATCAACACAACATATTAGCTAATTTCTTTCCCCTTGGCCGAATATGCATGTCTATTTTTGGGATCGATTTCAACACTTAATACACACATATACACACTAGTAAAGCATCCTCCCCCTTTTCATCAATTTAACACATGCATTGCTCATTAACATGCAAAGTTACATTCGGCCTTAGCACACATCTTGCTAGCCGATTCTTCTCCATTTAGCAACCAATGCACATATGTGCTCACACAAAAATGCTAAAAAGGAGGTTCAAGAATCATCAAGTCATCATCACATGCATCATTAACAAGCTTCATATTTTGCATGCAATGGCATTAACACAACCTCCACCTAGGCTGAATCTTAACTCATCCTCATGCCTCATCACCACAACATCAAACACCAACCAAGAATGATGCATCCATGGTCAAGTGCCAATTCCATCACATAGCAAGATTTAGACCATGGGCTAGGTAGAACTCAAGCTAACAACTAAAACATGCATGCATCTCATGGAACATCATCAAACATACCTTAGCCTAGCTACATGCATGGCCGAATCTCTTCACCTTTCTTCTTCTTTCCTCCTTAAAATTTTTGGCCAAGGATGAACCAAAGGATGAGAAATTTTTTTCTTTGTTTTTCTTTCTAATTTAGGCTAAATGAAGGTGAGAAAAGGATAAACAAAGATCTTCTCCTCTCTTTTCTTTAGCTCACGGCAAGGGGGGGAAAAGAATCAACTACACACTTTTTTTTTTGTGTAATCATCATACTCCTTTTCATTATTTAATTTCCATGCCTATTATTTTATTTTTTTCCACCCATGATGCACCAACAAAACATGTCTATGACATGTCTTGGCCATCAAACTTGGTCTACCATGCTTGTCATGGCCGGCCACTACTAGTAGAGGGGAATTTGACATGCAAGTCCCCCCTTTGTCCACATGCACTAATAGGTCCTCACACATTGACCTATCACATTTTAGAATTTTCTCACATAAGTCCTATTGACTAAATTCACATGAAATCGATCAAATTGAAGCTTGAAATTTTCACACATTCATAATTACATATTCTAGACAATAAGTATCACATTCAAACATTTCGGTGACTCGGTTTAGCGGTCCCGAAACCACTTCCCGACTAGGGTCAACTTTGGGCTGTCACAAGCATAATATTCATTTTTTATAATGTTATCATTGTTAATTTATATAGTTACTGTGACGAGGTAATTTTTTTTAAATAATGATAAGCAGTAGACTGTTATATAAATTTATTATTACTTGGAGTTGGTTTGATTATTTTAAAATAGTATTTTAGCATGGATTAAATTAATATTTGAGGTCTGGACTGGATAATTATTTTTATATTAGAACTTTAATTTTTTTTGTCTAAGTTAGATTTTGAAATTAGCATTTATTCCCACATTAGGGGCCTAAATTAAACAACTATTCTCATATTGGGGCTTAAACTTTTTTCTATCTAAGTTAATTCTTGAACTTGATAATTATTCCCAAGGCTGAACTTTAGGGTTTATCTAAAACTATTAGGAACTAACTTGAACAATGGCGGAGCCTAGTAGATATACTATGATTCTCCCAAAAATATAAGTACGTCCCCAAAGGTTTGATTTTTGCAATTTTCTCCTTTGTATTTATACTATAGCCCTCCCAAAAATTGATTGTTTATATGTTTAGATTGATTGTTATGGTGGAATATTATTTTTTTTCTTCTTTTGAATCGATTGTTATGTAGCACATCTAATTTTAGATTGCCACTTAACTTGAACAAAAAAAAAATTAAAACTTCAATATAAGAATAATTGTCAAGCTCAAGGCTTAACTTAGAAAAATATTCAAACCCTGATATAAAAATAATTACCTGATTCAAACCCTAAATAGTTAATCAGATTGAAAGTATTAATAATATTATACAATACCAAGATACACTAAATTAAAAGTCAAAGGATTAAACCTTAAACTTTAAAAGGACGAAATTAAAACTTCAAAATATTCAAAACTAAATCTAGAATTTTCTTGACTAAAATCCAACAGTTGTTTAGGGCAGAGCTCCCATTATCAAATTCAAGTTACAGTCAAAAGAATGAATTGAATCCTTCAATCCAACACCAAAAACACAGCCAAAAGCAAAAAAGAATAATTACATAACATAATCAGCTTTTCTTATGGTAATCACGAACAGGAGATGAAGACTTACTTCGAACAACCTCAGATTCATTGCTCAATTTTCTTACATGATCTTTCTTCTTCTTCTTCATTATTCCTCTTCTTACATGACTGTAATTCCCTCCTTGTATTGTAGGAACCATATACCATCCAACACAAGTTACCAATATCGAAACCGATCTTCCAAAGAACACTAATAACACCAAAACCAACACAAAAAATGTTGGTAAATAAAAATATGGTCGCTTCCATGAAAACCCATTTTTGTTCTTCTGCTTGTCTGGTTGTAATCTTGATATCTTCTTCATTACATCTTTGGCTTCACTTAAGGTTTCCATTGAATGCTTATGATCCCATGCTTCTTGTTCTTGTTGTTTGGTTTCAACAGGTTTTGGCTTTGGTTCTTTGTCTTTGAGCTTTACAACGACAGGGACAAAATCTGTTGAATCTTTGTACATGAAACGAACCATGGATATGTCTCGAGAACCTGTTTGTAAATAGATCTTTTGTTTCTTGTCTTCAAGCTCGGATAAAAGTGCAGAAAACTTGTCGAGACCGCGGTCGGAATATGGGTTCTTGTTGTTGTCTTTGTTATGGCTTTTATGATCAGAATCAGCATTTTCTTGATGATTAGAAGCTCCACAGATCAATGGATGAAACATTTGAAAATTTTGGGTTAATGAGGATTTTTTGAAGGGGGATTTGTTTGATTGAAAAAGAGAAATGGAGGACTTTGGGACTTAAATATTAAATTTTGTATCAACTTGGTCAAAATAAAGCAAAAAGATGAAATTCTTGCGAGTAAAATGGAATCTTCCTCTTGTTTTAATTAGGGTTGGAGACTATAAATGTAAATAAAATGTTTCACCTTTTTATAATTTTTATTTATTTATTGCGGCTACAGATTTTGACTTTGTATTTGCTTGGCGAAGAGGTGGATTTGTATTGACTTTTAATCAAAAGAGTGACGTAGTGATGCAGAGTTATTATTAGATTGGTCCTCAAATTATGATTTATGTTTTCAATTGGTCCTTTAGTTTCAAAATGTTCTTATTGAGTCTCTAAAGTATTCTTATTGTTCGTCAGTCTAAACATTAGCTTGAGTATTAAACGATAACTCAAATATGAGGTGAAACATATTTTAAATGCATTAATCAAATTATAAATACGTCAATCATAAATTCTAATATTACTATTTTTAACACGTTACGTCTAAGATACCTTTAATCCACATGTTTTAGATATGTTCCGTGATAGACTTGAACTGGTATTATACATTTAAACCTAATGACTAAATTGACAAAATCTAATTGATATAATACTGATATTTTATGATCTCAATTAAAATATTTCGAAGTTTATGAACCAATTTGAAATTTAAACTATAGTTTGAGATCGTGGGATGTAATTGACCCTACTGTTAATTTGCAGTGTGATCATTAAGTCATGTATCCAACTCAGTCAAATTTAATGATTTGAAACTTGCGAGTAAATGGAAGCTTCGTCGTGGATTACAGTATGGTTTGACATCTAGTTTGTGTACAACTTTATTTAGTGTCGGAAAGAATGAATAGGAATAAAATGGTGTACCTTTATAAATTAATTATTTATGAAGGCTAAAGATTTTGACATATTATACAAAATAAAGTGCAGTGATAGTGGAATTATTATTAGGGTTGGTCCTCAAACTATGATTCATATTCTAATTTAGTTTTCAAACTCTGAAAATTTCTAACATTTTAAAATAACAATACCGTATCAATCATAAATGTCTTGAATCTAACGTGTTTAGAATTGCAGACATCGTCAATAAAAATCTTAAAAGTTAACATGTCAAATTCAAGATATTCATGTGATAAGTACATTTTTTTTACCATTTGATTCACATATTTTAAATATATTCCACAGTTGATTAGAAATGACATTCAACGCCCAAACTACCAAGGGACTTAAAGAACTTAATTAAAACATTTGAAAGTTTGAAGGCCAATTTGAAATTTAAACCATACTTTAAGCACATATAGTGAAACTAACCCTTTTATTAAATTGTAATGTAATTATTAACACGTTCTAGTTGAGAAACTCTAGAATTTGGAACAAAGGACTTATTATTATAATTATAATAATTATAATAAAAGAAAGTATGCCATTGAGGGGAAAAAAATATGATAAGAATAGTATGAATTATGATAAATCTGTAAATTTCCTATTAAATTAGTACGAGTATACGATGTCAACAGTTGCCAAATGTTTGGATTTTTCTTGCAATTATTCAAAGAATGGATATCTATTTAGAGATTTTTCTTTTAGAAAAACAAACTAGTCAAAAAAATGAAATAAATACTTGCGAATCACGTGCTATATATATATATAAATAAATAAACCTTCAAAGGTCATATGGTAAGACAATGACCATGTCGTTAATGGTGACCATATCCACATTGAATTCATTGTAAAGGATTAATTCCACTAAACATCCCTAAACAATTGTCCAATTTCTAAATGATCTCTAAACTTCAAGAACGTTATAATGGAAGCATTAATTGCATGTTTGGACTTAACATAGAGCAAATTTAAAACACATGGATCAAATTGCAAACAAATATATACATACCGCATTGACAACTTTGATGTAATGTGTTGATAAAAGTCAACACTTTTTTAGAAGATATCATATCTAAGCGATTCATGTAATAAGTACACACGAGTTTACAATTTGATTTATATATTTTAAATATTGATACTTTTAAGTCTGAAAAAAAACGTTTCAAAAGTTTGAGAACTAGTTTAGAATAAGATAAGAACATCGAAAGGTGTATAAACTTGAGGTTATCGAGCCTGGATTCATAAAATTCACATATAAACAAGGTAAAAAGAAGGCATATTGAAGGTGGCAACTCACTCAATTCGTGATCCCATCACAAGGCATCGTTAATCATCATTATCGAAATCTTCATCGTCCTTCATGTACTTCTCCTGTACCGCAGCAGCTGTGAACCGATTCATTAAGAAAAACTTGCTAATGTATCGATAAGGTATTTCACGATGTTAGGTAGATTATCACATGTTATATAAATAAAGAGAATTAAACGATAGATGAGAAGGATATCTGTAATAATCCCAATCAACTTGTCGTACTGCAATCTTGCTGAATTCAACCGCACTGGCATCTATACCGGCAAATATGTATCCATTGCTCTTATCGATAAGTTTCACAAGATTCCCAACACTCTCCTTATCCTAAAAGGGGAAATCCGATTAACAGAGTAAAAACTATAAAATGAAGCATAGTTGAATGATATAACTCGAGAAAGAAATAGTTCCCGGCATACCTGAATATCTAAGGTTGTGAAATTGACAATACTGAAGTCTTCAATTACATCGCAAAGCTCCTTTGTAAGTTTTCTGTAAGAAGAAATTAGTGAAAAACCTCGATAACAAACCCCCATTAAGGATTTTCAAAAGCAAAAGTTTAAACTTGTAAGCAAAACCTCGTATGATGTATATTTATCAAAAGGAGAAACATTTGTGTCTCATGCATAGTGAAAAATGCAAAAATAAACAGGTCTCAATAACAAACCTAAACTTGGCAGAGCGGGGATCTTGGTCAAGATGGTGCTGTAAATACGATAAATCTTGGACATCCGTGTAGAAATCCAGATTGAAAGCTGCATCACATCCGAAGATAAGATGAATAACCACGAGTGCTACCATTCTGAGGCGTGTAACATAATTAAAACAGTTCCGGCATACTCACAGAGCTTTCCATAGCTTTCAATTAAGTCAATCTTAGAGAGGACATTGACATGTGGCAGCTCCAAGTGCAACATGGTAGATAACGAGAGAATCAAAGCACTGACATACTTCGCCGGGTCACTACATAGGTGGGCATCGACTAAATGTACAGCAGTCAACTGCATAAAATAAATTAACTCGGTTTTCTACGGTTCTAACATCGGAATAACACCCGGAAATCACCTTTACTGTCAGCACCCTACAAGAGGAAAAGATAGAAGCATACCCTAAGATTCAACTTTTTAATAAGCTTCATGACTACATTCTTGGCATTCGAGTGAAGGAAAAATAGTTCAACCTGGCCAGGAAAATCGAAAAGAAGATAGTGATCTGCAAATTATAAAAAAAATTAGAAAATTTATCAGCAATAAGCACAATAGCCTACAAATCGCTGCATAATATCAAGGCTACTCCCTTGTAAATGTTCCTATTGTTGGGTTTTCCTAGAGAAAGTCAAAACCACAAACACAAAAGCAAAATATTCAACTGTTCAATCGTAAGGCTCCACGTGAAAGACAAGCTCAAAGCCTTGTGCATATCATCCCTTTTTGAGAAATCCTAATGGTCTTCCATGCACAATATGGTATTTATGAAACAAAACCGAGTGCCTAAACTTGTGAAATGAAGAGAAGGCAATAGATACAGACCTTTCAAAAGAGGTTCCAGTTTAGACTGCAGCCAATCGATATTCTTCTCTAAATAATCCATACAATAGACAAGACCTGATTGTACATAAAAAATATACATTAGATACCATACAACAATCGAACCAGAACTAGAGACATAATGACCATAAACACAATTTATATGCATTTTTGTATCCCACAACAAACCAGCAGATACAGCATAACTGCATCATCACTAAGATATTTAGGAAATATTTAACAGAACTGGAACCTAAGGTTCTTGATTGCACATGAAAAATATACATTAGATACCATACGACAATCAAACAGGAACTCAAGCCATAACGACCATAAACACAATTTATATGCACTTTTCTATCCCACAACGATCCAGCAGATACTGTGTAAATGCATAGTCACTAAGATCTTTAAGAAATATTTAAAGAACTGGCATCTAAGGTTCTTGATTGCACATGAAAAATATACATTAGATGCCATAGGGAAATCGAACCGGAACTAGAGCCTAACGACCATTAGCACAATTTATATGCATTTTTCTATCCCACAATAAACCAGCAAATACTGCATAAGTGCATAGTCATTAACATCTTTAGGCCACTTATACGGATATCACTTGCCTGTTTTACTCATTTTATGATTTATCCAACCGAAATTTTGGAATCCCTTTTATACAATCATAGACTAAAAGCAAAAAAACATTAACCAAGAGAGCAAAACAAAAGTACACCTCCATTAGGCCCCAAAGAATGTTCTGTCATAACATCACTTAGTTTTATGAGATCCTCAATATTGATAGCACACTCATAACTACATTCATGTCAAGGAAAGTTCATATAAGATCAAACATTCAAGACAATGAAAAACATCACAACTCAAAATTTTCGATTAAAAGGATACGGTAACGAATCATTGGCCGGATCCAAATTGATTACAGCAACTTTCCTACAAAAATAAAGCATGGGCACAGTCAATTTTTTTGCTATAATAAAAATATATCTAAACATCTGAGCATAAAAGCAAAATTCAGAAACCTTCCAATAAGTTTGAGGAACTGAGACATGCCATTACAGTAAGTAGTCTTTCCTGATCCAGGTGGACCAATCACAACTTGCCCAAACACCATCTTAATTCGAAGGGTTTTCCTACAAGAAAAAAGGTAGCTGATTTTCAGTAAAGAAGAAAAGAGGAACTTTTAGTAAACAAATTTTTAGATTATTTTATTATATAAAACAAATTTAAATATAATAATAGCAATGCAAGAATTCCAAACACTTTAAGGGAAAAAGAAGTAGGTGTTTTCGTATCTACTTCGATGCTCATGAGTTTATTCTTAATAAAAGAAATATTTTCAGATTGCTAACCAAAAATATCAAGTTTTTGCTCAGATTTATGGGCCATTAAAGTATAGGATCTCAACACTGTCTTCATCCTCAACAACAAAAAGAGTAAACAAAAGAAAATTCCTTCTAAAGTAATAAAAGAACAAAGAAAAGCTTTAACCGCTTAATCTCCAAATAAATAACTCAGTTCAGACAGAAAAAGGAACAAAGTGAAAATTGGTAATTAAGTTCCTCGGTTTTCTCGGAAACCAAACAGTGGTTAAAGTAACAATAGCTACATGAAAAAATAAGAAAGAAATTTAACATTAAATGTGCACAACAGATTAGAAAAAAACTGAAAAAAAATGAAGGTAAGGCCAATATTAGTTCTCTCAAGCTTATCATTGAAATGCCTCCATTTACCAAAAGAAAATCAAAATTAATGAAAAAAAAAAGGATTTTGAAATTCACCTGCTCTGAAACGTGAGCTGAAAGTGAGACGTCTTAAAACTTGAAACGCTTCAGAAAGAAATGGCAAGCTTGCTCGCTCGATCCGTATTAAAACTATAAAGTCGCCAGAGGGTGTGTGGTGGATTGGTGGTGACTGCCTGACTGGTGAACGATGGTGGTGGTGGCCGGTGGGTGTTGGAGTGGAGAAGGGAAAGTTATTTCGTTAGGGTTTTAGAAATTAGATGTCAGGGATTAGAAATTGGGGGAGTCGGCTGAAGAGGAAAGGAAAAGAAAGGGTAGGCAGGCGTGTGAAAACAGGCCCAAAATTTTCTTACATGAGGTCCGGACAGATTGAAAAATGGGCCTATTATTTTAATCAAAGCCCATCTTTGGCTCTACATTTTTATCAAAACCCTCTACTTTTCGGGTGGACATTCGGGCCTAAATAGGTGGCTTGATCCATGATCAGGTCTAGTAGCCCAATATAGAATTCATATGGCCGGGTCGGATCAATGCAGAATTTTAGGTCCTCTTTCTAAGCCCGGGTTAGGCTCGAAAAATAAACTTAAAATTTTACCCAAATTCGACCTATATTAAAAAAACCAAAATCGAGTCTGACCCTACCCAACCATAATAATTTTTTTAGATCATTTTTATATAAAAACAAATTTAAAAAATATAATACATCAAATACAGTAAAAGTAATAAAATAAATGTTTCTCAACAAATTGATAATACAAAAAAAGTATAAACGTGATTTGAACAGGCCTAATACCCAGCCTGTTTAGAAAACGAGTATTATTTTTGTTCGAATCTATTTATGAACTTATATTTTTGCCCGAACGCTCCCACCTTTTGAAACAACCTTTTGACCTTATTTTGTATTTATTTGAGAAAATATTACTCGTAAAACAATAACAATAATAATAATAAATCATAAATCAATTCAATTCCTCCAATCATCATTTTTTTCCTTTTTTTGTATTTGTCTTCACAATGGTTTGCTCCTATTTTTCAAAATCATATTGAACCGGTTGGATCGATAATTGAACGGGGTACTGGTCTAGAATAAAAGGTTGGACTAGTAGTTTTTTTCTAATTCTATTCTTATAATAATTTATTCAATTAAACTAGATGAACTGATCGAATTGAAAATCAATGGTTTGACTAGTTCAACCACATAATTTCTAAAAGCTTTGATATTTGGTTTATTTCATCAATTGAATTAAAATTTTTATCCACTTAACTTTTTATAAAATTTTTATTTAAAAAAAATCTTTTCAACTAACTGAATTCAGATATTCAACAAATAATTTTAAGTAATTTGGATTCAAAATTAAATAACAATATTCAAATTAAATGTCAATCATAAATGAATTAAAAATTTAAAACTGATTTAAAAATTCCCTAAAAATATTTCTTTCCAAACTCCAATCCTTTGTATTTTCTTTTTCATAAATAATATCTTAATTAGTATGCTTACAGAATAACCATTTGTATTGTTAAAAATTAGTATACCGATAGAATAACCAAAAACAAATGGCATATAATTTATAATTTATGGCGATGTACATAGATCGGTTTTAACAATAAAAATTATTAAAATTTTTAAAAAAAAACTAACGTAATGTATTAAATTAATTTACTTATTTTTTACAATCAAACTCTAATTACAAAACTTTCACAATATTTTACCTTTATACACCGCAATTCAAATATTCGATTTTTTTGCCCAACCTAATTTTCATCATCTTCAATCACACAATGGTAAACAAGGAAGCAAGGCTAGCAAGTGGCCCCTAGGCTCATGGTTAAAGATCAGGTTCTTGGACCCAATGACAATAAAGCAAAGGTGGTCCAACCAGTGGTTCAGGCACATGGGTTCACAAATAAGGTCCATGATTATTACAAGCTGTAATGCATTGCAAATTTGCCAACCATTCACATCAAAATCTATGGAAATTTTTTCTTTTTGGTAGTTTGGTTCAAAGGGGAGTGAACTTAACCAAATTCCCTTTATGAAGAAATATGTGGGCTCAATTGTATTATTAAGCAACATGTTTGTTCTAGGTAGGGCTATGCATATAGGGCAATGAGGAAAATTAGGTCTATAAAATGTATATTTTTGAAATATAATGTTTTTACATTGTTTCGTATTTTTAATCTTTTTACTTTTCAAAATATTTATTTTTAATCTTAAGATTACCTTTTTTTTCGTTGATTTTATCGAATAATTTAATTGTCTTTTTTTTTAAATGGTGATATGGCATGCGCATTTACTGTTGTGGTATGTGTCATCGAGTTTTGGTTCATTTAATTAGAGGTGAGTAAAACTCGATTCAATTCGAAAAAATAAAAAAAAATCAAATTTTGAGTTAATCGAATCAAGTTATTCGAACTTGAGTCGAGTTGAATTTCACAATTCGAATAACATATTGGTCAAATACATTTTTGGTCCCTATCAACTTTGAAAATAAGCAAATTGGTCTCTCTCAACAAAAGTTACAAAAAAAAAATTCAAAAAAAATTTAAAAATTTAAAATATTTATAAATTTTTTAAAATTCTAAAAATTATATAAAAAAAGTTAAGATTTTAAAAATATTCTAAAATGATAATATTAGGGAACTAATTAATTATTCAAATTTGGCATACTTAAGTATTTTTTTTTGCTTTGAATTTTTTTTTAAATATATATAGTTTTAAATTTATGTGTTCTAACATGAAATTAGTTATACTGTAACAATATTTTTATTTGATATGTTTAATTTTTTAATTTAACTCAAACAGTTTCACTCGATTCGATTCGACTTTAATTTGATTTCACTCGACCCGAGTTGAAAAAAATTCAAATTGAGTTAAGATGATAAAATAAGACTCGTGAACTCGATGAACTCGAAATTTTTTCACTCAATTCGATCAAACGTTCATCCCTACATCTAACAACTAACAATAGAATAAATTATTTTTTGGTTAAAGTATGCTATCAATCCCTGAACTTCGATAACATTTGAGATTTAGCTCTTTTACTTAAAAAGTTAAGCCGTTTTACTATTTTGATTTTAAAATTCTCAACCCAATCTTAGTATTTCCTATCAAAATTTATCTAACTTTATTCATAGATTAAACTATCTTCATATGATGTAATATATAATTGACGAAAAATGCACACGCTAAATTAACAAATTGTAATGAATATTACCAGCAACGACAATAATAATTAAACTAAAACATTTACATAAAAAAAATTCTTAATTTTTAAATTTTTAATTACAATAATTAATTCTCAAAACTTTAATTTTTTTAAATCTCGAACACATATCTATACTTAGAATTAAAAAAATATTCAACTTTGAAACTATGTCATTGGCTTAGAATGGGAGAAAAATATCATTGGGGTTAAAGCAGGAGAGGACAGCTAAGCATATTGGATAGTGTGGGCTGGCATTTCATAGGGTCCCCAAATTCTTGAACCAAAAGTCAAAGTTTTTGTCCAACTAATTTCAATAATTACGATGAGTATGGATTAAATTAATATCTAATCAGTTAAAATATTTAAATAGAATCATAAATATATTTTAATATGCTCGAATTTATATTTTTTTTATAGATAATAAAATTAACAGAAATTGAATAAAGATTTAAGGTGAATTTAAATGAACAGTGTGTTTATTTACGGTTAATTTAAAAACAATGATAAAAATAAAATTAAATATTATAACACTACACTCAATCATCCATTCAAACTTACCACTGTCAAAAAAATTTAACACTAGACTCAACATCTGTCCTATACCCATAATTTGTATGACAACTATTAAAAACTCGAATATATACTTTTAGCGTACAACTGAAGCTCCTACATTGCTTTTATGTCTGGGTGATTTAAGGCAAAGTAGCTCCACAATGGTAGGATAGAATTGAACTACTGTTGATATGACATCAACCCTTCACATCACCTAAATCATTGCTTCAAATAATTCACTAAAGTTCCATCCAGGTTAATTCTTTTAGTAAATCAGTATAATAATAAATTTAATATTCAACGTTTATATTTTTTATTAATTTAATTTTTATTTATTTTAAGTTAAATTTAATTATTAATTATTTATAAAGAGTCAAATTATTTTTTTAATGAATGTATTGCTTAAAACATTTTTTTAACAATATTGATATGATAGTTCGCGTGACAGTCTACATGTGTTTCATGTTGACATGACACTATTTATTTTATATGCCACGTCAATAAATACTTTAAATTTTATAAGAATATTAAAAAAATCAAAAGAATTAGTAGAAAAGACATGGATTGCCATATGGATTTCTATGTTTAAAAATTTAAAGTTTTAGTCCATATTTTCGTTAAAAAATTAAATTAATTCTTTTTTAAAAAATTGATGGTAAAATTCGACTATTTTTAAAAAGACGAGGGCCAAATTTAACTAAAAAAAAGATGAAATTAATAAAAAATATAAATATTAAAAACTAAATTTATCATTATACCCAAGAAATTTAAGCTACTTTGTACTATGTATCTCTCAACAAGTAGATTAATTCAGATCCATTCGAAGAGAGAGATGATAAATTCACATTAAATACATTAACATTATATAATTCTATTCTTTGTCATTGAATCAGACAAGGACATGTTATCTATTTAATTTCGAGTGTGCGAAATATTAATCGATATATAAAAATATCTAGAGAGAATGGTAGTAATGTGCTTAAAGATTGGATAAAAAATGAATTAGCAAAAAGATCCTTTAAAATTATACACCTGCATTTTGGTCCCCCTCAATCTAAATTGCTCCATTTCTCCATCATCCCTTCCCTTATCTTCTTCTATTTTTTCTTCACTCCCCATCAAAACAACAAATTGCAAAGAGAAAGGGAATATTATCAAAAGAACCCAACCATGGCATTTGCAGGAACAACCCAGAAATGTATGGCTTGTGACAAAACTGTGTATTTGGTCGATAAATTAACAGCTGATAACAGGGTTTATCACAAGGCTTGTTTTAGGTGCCATCACTGCAAAGGTACTTTGAAGGTAAGTAATGGTTCAATACATGATGTGTTGGTATGATAAATTATGTCATAATATTGTCAATTTGCCAGTGGAGGACTGGAAAGTAATAATTTAAACCATGAAGTCTTTTCATCAAAATCAATATTGACATACACATCTCATTCTCATTTTGCAGCTTGGCAACTACAATTCCTTTGAAGGAGTCTTGTATTGCAGGCCTCATTTTGATCAACTTTTCAAAAGAACTGGTAGTCTTGAGAAAAGTTTTGAAGGTATAAAAATTCTGGGTTTCTTTTTTTATATATATATATTTCAAATAGATTCAAAATGGTATGATTTTGAATAGATCTAGTTGATTTTTTCAAGTTCAATTTTCAATTGTCTTTCATAGGTACACCGAAGATTGCAAAGCCAGAAAAACCAGTTGATGGTGAGGTAAATTACATGGAAGAAGCTATACTATGCCTGCTTATTAGGTTAAAATACTTGAGAGGTCCCTGTATTATAGGGACTAAATCAAATTAGTCCCTCTATTATTAAATGGATCAATTTAATCCTTATACTATTAAAAAAATAAAATAAGTTCAAATTGGGTGAAAGTACCATGAAGACCCTTGTACTAGGAGCCAAATTGCATTTTGCCTCATTTACTTGAAATATGGGTAAATTAACCCTGTATTATAGATTAAAGAGCAAATTGATCATTTCTGTTAAAAATTTTATTGATTTCTACTATTAAAAACTGGCGTAGTTGATGAAATAATCAGTATGTTGACATGTAAGGACCAGTTTTTAATCGTAGAATTGGAAGAAATTTTTACAGAAGGACTATTTTGCTCTTTGACCTAACATACTTAGACTAATTTACTCATTTGTTAGTAGAGGAGACAAAATGCAATCCAGTTCCTAATACACGAGTCACCATGGTAGTTTTATCTCCAAGTTGTGATATAATTAACATTTACTGAATAAAAAATGTCTCAAAAATTATTATTTAATTGTACTTCAATTCCAAACAAAAATATTTTATTTTATAGAACCATAAATACTTTAAAATATTAACTTTGTTATACAGAGACTAAGTTTATCTATTTAATAATAGTGACTAATTTGATCAGGTCTCCATAATAGAGGGGCTTTTCAGGTATATTTACCTTGCTTTTTACATATACAAGTCCTTATATGTAAATTTTCATGATTATATGAACTTTCTTTGTGTAGAAACCAATAGCTACTAAAGTATCAGGCATGTTTGGTGGAACAAGAGATAAATGTGTTGGCTGTAAAAACACAGTGTATCCAACTGAGAGGGTAAACATTATCCTATGATGTTTCAGCATTTGACATGGTAATCATTTTATTAGGAGTCGGATTGTATTTGTCTCTTTCTACTAAAAGAATGGGTAATTAGTCCATGTATATTAGATCAAAGGATAAATTAGTCATTTTGTTAAAAATTTTATCTATTTCTATTGTTAAAAATTGATCTCGTATGTCAGCATAAGGTACACATGACAGATCACGAGTAGTTGTCTGGTTATTCAATCAGTTATACAAGTTTTTAACAATAGAAATGAAAAGAATTTTTAACAGAAATGATCAATTTACTCTTTAATATAAGGTAAAGAGACTAATTTACTCAATTTTTTAGTAACAGGACAAAATGCAATTGAATCCTAATGGAGGGGTGTCCATGATACTATACTACTATACTTTTACCTAGTATACATATAAACGGTAAAAAATAATGTTTTTGATTTGTCTAAAAGGTTACAGTGAATGGTACCCCTTACCACAAGAGTTGTTTCAAATGCACACATGGAGGATGTGTTATAAGCCCTTCAAATTATATAGCACATGAAGGTAGACTTTACTGCAAGCACCACCATGGTCAACTCATTAAGGAAAAAGGGAACTTAAGCCAGCTCGAAGGCGATCGCGAGAAGGCTGGAACTGAAGTTGCTGCTGAATCTTAAAATCTCTGTCATCAATGGTGTTTTAGTTTTCTTTTCTTCTATATTATCATATATGTTTTTACTGTGTCTGGTTTTTGTTTTTGTTGAAATGCTATACTGTGCAGCATCTTGTAGTATACTTAAATGGGATGCCACAAGACCTACTTTGAGTCTCTTATAGTATATATACTATTGAGTCTGTCAATGCTTGTTGTATTATTACTTCTAGTTTCAAAGAGGGAAAATCTTGCACTGTAATTTTCCAATGTTTGCATAAAAGAGGTAGAAGGCAAGGGTATAAACTGAAACATAAATTGCATACCAAATGCCTAATTGAAAGTGAAATGTTTTGCTTAAGATAAACATGGATTTATGGTTGCCTACCAGTTCATGTTCTCATGTTCAGAGGGCCCAATCGAAGTTTATGGTTAGCAGTTCACGGTTGCCTACCTGTTCATGTTTCTGGTGAGTACCCGTGAGTTAAATTACAGCAAAAGATGACACCAAGTTATAAACGAATCAGTACATGGAGGAAATACCAGAGCTTAAAACAGTATACCAATATCAATATTCTTATTTGATACATCATATACTTCATGTAAAAAAGAGCTGATAAATGATAAACTAAGGATCAAATTGCAAATTCCTATATGATAGTAACAATAAAGTTGAAGAAGTACATATATAGAATAGTACTAAAAGCTTCTCATAGCATATCTATACACAAAAGATACTGACAAAAAACTACTACACTATATGCTAGATATATTTGTGACATTTGTACCTGCATATAGTACGAACTGGTTAAGGTTACATTTTGCAGTAAAAGAAAAAGAGAAAAACTTTGTACATTTTTCGCAATTCAGACATTGAAACTAAACTAAGATGTTTTCCCTATGGTGGGTATATGGAACCTCCATGTGAAGAGATAGTCTTTTGACTGGCAAGATAATCTCACTACATCACAAAAAGCTGTGATCGACCCTTTGTTGTTGTTATTGTTCCCTTCATTTCCCCATTCAATCCTCACCCAACAAGAGAACCCTTTTGATTTAACAGGCACACTTGAATTAGATAGATTAAGCATCACTTCCCCACAGATTCTTTTGCATTCACTGCCTTTCACCATGGAATCAAGCCAGGGACATTCAGGTTGACCCACCATGGCTTTGTAAGCTGAGTTTGCTAGCCTGACTTTGTTGTTGGAATCAGATATAATTGTTGGCATGGACTCAGATTCTATATCATCTTCAACCTCCTCTGGTTTCTTAGGGGCTTGCAATGGTGCTGCTGGTGCTGGTGCTTCATTAATGCACCCAACAATGATGGTTGAACCCACTGGTCTAATTGGCTGAGGTGTTATAAGACTACCCACTGGTCTAATTGGCTGAGGTGTTATAAGACTACTAGTGGGAAGAACAGGAAGACCTTGGAGCTGCTTCAAAAAATCCTTCTCTTCCGGTATTTCATGAGCAGCCACCTTTAAACATGGAAGAAGAGGGAGTGTGACCAAACTTGTTGTTGATGGTGGTGGTGGTGGTGGCGGCGGCGGCGGTGGAGAAAGCCCTAAGAAATATTGGGTTCTTGCTCTTTTCAGTGCTGTTGTTGTTGGCGGTGGTGGTGATAAGCCAGTACCTCTCCCTCTCTTTCTATTCCTACTAGGTCGAGCTTGTAACTGAGGCCATAAATTCCTCAAACAAGGTGACTGTCTCATCTTTTGAGACATAGCTGAGCTTTCATCAATGGAGTTTTCAGGTAACACTTCAGGTTTAGGAGCTATAGGACGGTACCTAGACATAATTTCAGCTGTTTTAGCTGAATAAGGATTCAAGGTCTTGATCATGGTGGTGACTTTTTTTTCTCTCAAACTTTATGTTTGAACACTCAAAAGGTATGGAATTGGAAGAGGGGTGATGGGGGTGGTTTTAAAGAGTAGAAAATTAGCCAATGAATTGAAAGCAAGTTTAGAGGTCGGGGGAGATGTTGACATTTGGATATTTGAATGATGGGGTACGTGTTTGAGGAGCTTAAGAAGATACAGACATGTGGGATTTTGCAGTAGCAAATAGGTACATGCATGCTAACACATCACAAATCAATTCAAATCCCTTTTCCTTAATAATTAAAAAAACCATAATTAAAAAACATAATAACTTATTCGGCCCTCTAATTTTATAAAAAAATCATTTTAACCATCTATTTAATTTTTGCTCTTTTTAGCCCTTAAACTTGTGTTTTATGTTAAATCATCCGAAATAGATAGAAAATGTAACGTTTTTTAACTTTGCAGGTGTAGCATATACGTAGGTTGCCATGTGGAGAACATGTCAATATTTAATTGATTTTTAAAAATTAAAAATCATTATAAAAAGTATAAAAAATATTTTTAATACTTTTAAATTTTAAAAAATTAATTAAATATTGAAATGTCATCCACATGGTAATCCGTGTACATTTAACGTTAGTAAAGTGAACAAATGTTAACCTTTTTATCTATTTTGGGTTGATTTGACAAAAAATATAAGTTCAATAGCTAAAAGAGTTAAAAAATTAAATGAAAAGCTATTTTTTTTCTGTAAAGTTAGAGGGCCAACAAAATCATTATGACTAAAAGAAAACCAATAATCCAATTATGCTAGACTCGAATTTAAAATAATTCAAACCCAAGTTGAACTAATGATGATGAGTGTTCACCTTGTAGACTATGTCGTGGATTCGAGTTATGTGTTCACCTTCTAGACTATGTCGTGGATTCGAGTTGGTGTGTTTATGATAATGATTTGCTCTTACTCAAGGTGTGTGAATTGTTTTAAAAAATTTAAAAATATCCGAATTAGAAATGAACACAACTCGAATATAAAATAATTTGAATATTAAATGATCCAAATTTAAAATGATAAGTACAAATAAGAATTGTTAAATAATAAGTCGAAAATGATTTAAACCGACCAAAAATTAAAATTAATCTGAATTTAAAATGATACAAAATCTAAAATAATTCGAAAATTTTAGAACTTAAATCCATCCATTTTGAATTAACTCCTCAATAATTTGACATGAAATTATCTAAATCTAAATTGATCCCGAATTCAGAATAAAAATAACTTATATAATTCAAACTCAAGTTTCAAACTCGAATAAAAAAATTCAAAATATTCTAAACACGACTTAAATAATCGATCGACAAACTTAAAGGACTCGCCATGAATGATTCGTACATAAAATAATCTAAATTTAAAATAATTTAAAATATAAAATAATATAAAAATTTCAAACCCAAATGATCCGAAACCAATAAACTAAACCAAAATCCAACCAATCCAGAGTCAAAAACCAACCAATAGGAAAGCAAAAGATAGCATGAGAATGAAAAGCAAAGGCATTGAAATCGATCCCACACGTAAGTTTAGAACCGCTCATACACCAATCAAAACCCCTGTGTGTGTCACTACTACTTACAACTACATGTGGCGTTGGCGGCCATGCGTTGTTACACCTATCAGCGTTTGGTTTGGTGAGTATTTCATTTTGGCTTCGACACCCTCACCACCCTTCAAAATTACGGCACAACAACAGCACACTTTTGGCACTTTGGGTTTCTCTGTCGGTTTAATTTCGAGGGTCGTCGCTCCACGTGGTATTGGCTTAGTCTCCTATTGCATGCAAAGGGGGGGGGATGGATCATGAGTAAGAATGTGATTGGAGGGGTTTCTACTTACAGGTGGCTGATTGTGTGATGGGTTTTCGATAAAACGTGGTCTTATTGCGTTGAAAAGTGTGATGCTTTTTCTTCCCAGTTAGAGCGGTGCTGTTGGTGTTTGCCACGTTGAAGTAAAAAATTGAGATTCTTCTCTCTGAGAAGTCCTGGTTCTAGAGATGTGTATTCATGTTTTTGTCTATCTGTTGTTGGTGATTTCATACCCCTTGAGGGATCAAGTCATAGCTTTTCTGGGATATCAAGAAAAATATTTAGATATTATTGGAAAAGAAAATCTCCAACATTAAAAGAATTAATATATATCATACATTAATAACTAAAAGTAGAATAACACTATATTACATTTTATCTCTTTTATTTAAAAAATAAATTAATTTTATACGTTAAATCAAAAAATAAATTAATCTTTTTGTTAAAAATTTATTCATTTTTACTGTTAAAAATTGATTCTCGTAATTCAAAATGAGGTATACGCGACATGTCACCTGTAACTATCTAAATTAAATTATATAATATCAACATTTATGAATATGAAAGTCATATTTATTTATCCCACCTTTTTATTTTCATACATAATTATTAATACACGGTATCGATAGAAATGGAAAATAAGAGAGAATGTTTTGGTGAAGAAGCAGAGAAAAAAAGATAATAAAGTGGAGTGTTCAGAGTACCATTCTTCTAAAGAGGGCATTTAAAAATGTATATATAAGATAAGTTTTCGGGTTAAACCCTGTGTCGGACATCAAATCAGATTATGATATGTTTTACTATAATTGTATAACAAAAATCTAACTAAAAATTCTTTCTTCTCCTTTAAGTACCCTAAATCTTGATAATTTTTCTTACTATAACCAAAATTTCCATATGGTAAAATGGCTTTATTGATATTGCAAGATAAATTAATGTTTTCTATTGCCACAAATATGGTAAAATTTCTCACATCATTATCAGAAATTTGTTGTTGTTATTCTTTGCAATTATTAACAAGGTGGAGATAAGAATGTCGTGCGCACCATAATCTGAATTTTAAAGCCTCGGATTACACTAGGGTTGTTTATATACACTAACTCAAACAAGCCACTCCCTTTGCGTGCTAGAGTTTACTGTCTCTTTAGTTAAGGGAAGACTCAAGACCCATACTTTTCATTTTCTATGCGATGAAGTCATGATAATGTTCAAAGATATATCTTTATTGATGAAAATGATTTTGATAGGTGTCGAGTATATGTTCTACATGATTAAATGAATAAGAAATTTTGGCAATTTCATGTATAAAATTCATGATGTTAATTTTATGTAAACCAAAATTTAATATTGTATAAATAATAATTATAGGATCTTTAGAATAATATTATTTTCACAAATAATAAAGTTATTTAATAGAAAATTGGAATTGCCCACCAGAGTCGAGGAAAAATACCGTGATAAATTTGTTTCTTCCTCTTGGCCTTTTCCCTTTTGTTACATGAACCAGTAATGATTGAAGCTATAAAATTTTATTAGTTTATGTGTGTATGATCTTAACAAGAAGAGGGGTATTAATTTATATATGATCAACTTCAATTTAATATATCTATCAAATTATAGTTGAATGAACGAATAAAATTTAATTAATTGTTAAAATAAATAACTTAATTACCAATGTTACCAATGTTAGTTAAAAATCTTCCATTTAGTGCATTCCATGTATCTTCCATTGCTCGACACAGCTTTGGTGGGGCCAAAACATACTGAGTTTGGGAAGTCGAGAATAATCAAGGGTGAGCCTTAGGGCTCCATAGGCTATCGACGACAATGGGTGACATAGGTTTTTAGCCAACTTCTGGGTTGATGGAAGAGAGGAGTCAAAGAAAATTTGGGTTAGAAAGAGAAAGGAGATGAGAAGAAGTGAAGAAAAAAAAAAAGATTTGTTCAAAAAGTTGAGTTACATGTCCAATTTTGAAAGTCTGTCCAAAATATAGAAGATTTGGACAAAGGCTAAAAAAATGGGATTGAGCAAAATAATAGGTCTGTTTTTATATTGGAGCCGAGTTTTGGTAAATTTTTTTAACCTGGGCAAAATATTTAAGGATGTTTTTGAGTTAACTTGATGGAAGTTAATTGATAATATTACTAGTTAATTGTAATTTTTATTAATTCAATCTTAAAACTCGAATTAAACATTAAAAATTTAACATTATTACTTTGGAGTCCAAATGTATAACATTTCCCAAATATAAGTACCATATTTTTAAAAAAGGTGTTAAACTCAAGTAACAAATGATGTGTTAAGCTCTTTTTTCTTTTCATAAATTTTCGTGTATTTTAGTTTTCAACAATGTTGTTTAAATCAAACTAGACTGGCAGTTAGATCGGTTGGATCGAACACTGGTTGAACTTGAAACCAATCGAGATACTAGTTTGAAAAGAAGAGTTAGATTGGTTGACTCGTAAACTGCTTGAAAGCTGTTAAGTCAAGCTAAAAAACTAGTTGAACTAATTTTTTCTATTTCTTAAAATTATATATTTTTTAATATTTTTTAATTAAATCAGATAAACTATTTGAACCGAAAATCAACAATTTGACCGGTTCAATCATTAATCCGGTTCTAAAAACTTTGGTTTTTAACTATCTTAAGATGTTCTAATTTTGAAAAACTTATTGTAGCTTTGATTTTTTTTGCTTGTACGAAATTTAAATTGTAAAAGCCCATTTTGCCCGGGCCCATACCAATAAAATAACAAAACCCAATAAACCAAATAAATAAAGTCCAAAGTACAAAACCTAAATACAAATACCCAAAACCCAGTTACAACCAGACCCACTACCTAAACACTAAAAAACCAACACCAGCCCAAAACAGTGAAGCCCGATAGGCCCAAGTCTCCAAAATTTTTTTGGAAAGCCAGAAACCCTAGGGTTTCTGGCGCCGTTGCCCCATACACTGCTCCAATATAGCGGCCCCATACCCCCACGCGTCTGACACCATCTGCCGCTGCATGCTCCTCCTCTACTACCAGCACCTCCATGCCCTGCAAGATCAAGACAAAAAAACAGGATAGAATAATAGAAAAAGGATGTAAAAAGGGGTTATAAAACCCGAAATGAAGGACTGAACAGGGGGTTTTTTTTTCTTCTTTTTTTGTTTGTTTTTTTTCGGCATTTGAATACAAAAAACAGAAGTTAGAGTTTTAAAAAAAAATACATAGATCTCAGTACTGAGATAGCAAGCATTCGGAAAAAAGGAAAGGCAAACGGAAAATGTTACTTTTTTTTATATCCATTTTCTTTCGATTTCTATATACATATCTATAAATGGTTTTTTCCGAATCTTTTTTTTTTCCCTTCAGCTCTACAAATGGTTTTTTTGAAATTTTTTTTACTTTTATAGGGGGTCAAAACGCACCGTTTTGGACCCCCAGTTTAAACAAATAAAACGACGTCGTTTTGAACACGGGTCGGGTCGACCCGACCCGCACCAGGGAGGATCCGCGTGTTTTTCTTTGGAAGGGCTAATTGCACTTTTAGCCCTTCCGCTTTTTTGGGAGTTTACAATCAAGGTTTTTTTATTTTTAATTTGGCTCCATGGTTTCGCCCCGAATTCATCCTGGTCCCCCATGCTGCGCAACGTTTTAATACTTGGGTTTATTGCGCTTTTGACCCTCCAAGTTGCACGCGTGTTACAATTAAGTCCCTTTTCTTTGTTTTCATTTTAAATTGGTCCTACAACTTTGTTTTTAATTCAATTTTAATCCTTTTTTCGTTTATTTTTGTATCTTTATTAAATATCCTTATTATTTTTATATTATTAGTATTATTAGTATTACTATTATTATAATTATGTACTAGTGTATATTTTTATTACGTACGTGTATACACATATATTTTTTTCGTATTTAATATTTTTCATTTCACTTTATTTTAATATTTTATTAATTTTATGTTCGTTTCTTTTATATTCCAATGTTATTATTATTATTATTATTAGTTTATGCTTTGTTATATATTTATATATTTATAATATGTATATATACGTACTTATACATTCTTAAATATATTTTTCACATTTCATAATTCTTATATACTTACATATATTTATGCATATTTTACATCATATACATACTTATATATTCTTTATACTCTTAAAAATGTTTTTTGTATATTTCACATATTTTATAATTCACATACATATATTTTATATTATCACGATTTGTAAATATATAAATACACATTTACATTTTTTATAATACTTACCGATTTTATATATATGTATATATTTATCTATGTTTTCATATTCTATAATTTATATGCATTTCTTATTTTATGGCTTAAAATTATACATGCATATACTTTTTTACATAATTGTATTTATTGTCATCATTGTTATTTGGCGTTTGTTTATTTATTCATGTACACTTGTGCTTTTTCTAAAAGGTTAGTTCTATTTATTTATTTGTATGCTTTGTTTATGTAATCGCCTCGTCATTTCATTTTGCCTATTGTATTGTTGTTACTCACTTTACTTTGCTCACCTCGTCGTATTCGTTGTTGTTTTGTCAAGCATTGACACTAAACATCAAAAGGAAAATTTTTCTAAATGAGGCAATATTTCGCGTTTGGAAAATCGAGAAACGTGCCCTAACGTGCTGGGTTTCGATTCCTCGTTCGACTAAATAGCCAAATATCCTCTTAAAGATTCAAAGTATGGTTTCATTAAACTATAAGGTGATCTTGGTTTCGATGGTTTAGAGTATCGTGTCCTAACGTGCTGGATGTGATATTCCTTCGGAACAAGAGAATCTTATATTTCAATTCACGTTATCAGAGTTTCTTTTAAGGATCGCATTTTTAAAACTCTTCAAATTTTCAATTTTCGACACTAAGACACTGATTAATCAACTAGGTACCAATTTTGGGCGTATCGAGGGTGCTAATCCTTCCTCGTGCGTAACCGACTCCCGAACCCATTTTTCTGAATTTCGTAGACAAAAATCGTTGTTTTAATAAAATCTAAATCGTTTATTAAAAACAACCGTTTTACGAGGTGACCCGATCACACCTCATCAAAAAAGATTGGTGGCGACTCCCATTTTTCGTTTTATTTTCAAAATCCAAGTCGACCCCGTTTCCATCAAAAAAAATGGTGTCAACAGCTTGGCGACTCCACTGGGGACTTTAAATAAGAGAGTCAAGCCACGAGTGGATTACTTTTTGTCTTTGTGTCAAAATTGAAAACTTGCTTTTTGCCTTTATTTTGGCTTTTATTATTTGTTTATAATTACTGCTTTGTTTAGAGTTTAGGTGTATATTTCTGCACATTCCATTGCATGACCGTTGGTCACACCTTTTAAGTGGGAGTGAGAAACTACGCCTTCGTGAGGTTTTCACCTCCGCATGGGATAGTGAATCGCTTCCGGGATACATCCGTACCTATGTCTTCGTGAGATTTTCATCTCCGCATGGCCATAGGGAAATGTATTCCCCTAAACTGAACTCGGTCCATATGAGCCTATAATGGGTGAGGATCGAGGAATCTGCTGGTTCAGGTACCCTTACTTTAGAACCAAACCACACATAGTGAGCTATAAGAACCCACCGAGATAGAGCTATTCCAGACCCTAGTACTTACCGAATAGATGCTTTATTTATTACTGTTTACTTTAAATCCTAGCTCTAATTTGCTTTGTTTGTGATTGCATGGCATTTTCATTTCAAAAGAGGTGTCGATTCACGTTCAGTATAGATAGAAAGCTTATCATGGAAAAGAGGTTTCTTGATAAAGTAGAAGACAATGCAGCTGTACGATTATGGGCTGAGACGATGTGGAGAGAGAAAGGCGATAGTCTTGCAGAAGGGTACGTATCAGAGTTATGGGACTTCACCCGTATCAGCGTAATCCAAAATGATCTTCGAGAAATGAAGAAAATATGGGATCAATGGGACGACGGGACCAAGCAGATGTTTTACTGTGACTACGGGGACTTACCTTACCTACTTGGTATCAAGTGGACAAGCATTTATTCCGAGCCCTAGCCCAGTTTTGGAATCCTGCTTACAGTTGTTTCACTTTTGGAAAAGTGGACTTGGTTCCCACCATGGAAGAATATACGACCCTGCTTCGGTGTCCAAAGATTCAAATTGACAAAGCCTATTCTAGAGCTGCTAGTGTCCCGACATTATTAAAAAAATTGATGAGCATTACAGGGATGAGCGAACAGTGGGTCGCTGCCCGGATCCAACAGAAAGGAGACAGTAAATGCGTTCCTTGGAAAAGCTTGCAAGATTTAGTATTAGCACACCCTGATGTGAAGAAAAGAGTGGATGTCTTCGCTCTAGGTATCTATGGATTGGTAATTTTCCCTAGAGCTTTAGGGCACGTAGATGAGGCCGTCTCTGATTTGTTCGATCGGCTTAGTAAAGGAGTCACGCCCATCCCGGCAATCTTAGCAGAAACCTTCAGATCTCTAAGCGCATGTCGAAGAGCAGGGGAGGGAAGGTTCATCGGATGCGCGCAGCTACTATTGGTGTGGTTCCATAGTCACTTTTGGAAGGTGGAAAATGTCTCCTATCGAGTCTTCTCAGAAGACTATTCTCCATTGAAGGAACAAGTTGCTACACCAAGACGAGACGACATCACGGAAGAAAAGTGGATGACGATTCTCCAAAATCTTCAGGAGGATGACGTTGAATGGAAAGCTCCTTGGATGGTACCCGACGAGATCCTGTATCGATGTGGGGATTTCGACTGGGTCCCTTTACTCGGAATTTGAGGAGCTGTCGGTTATGCCCCTTTACTCGTATTAAGACAATATAGATCGAGACAGTTCATACCAGCAACACAAGGGCTGGCTCAATGTGAGTTTTCTTATAAGGATGAAAACTACAAGAGAAAAACTCGAGAAATATCTAACGCTTGGAAACAGGTTCACCGAATGAAAAGATTTACCGTAGGAGCGATGGCAACTTCAGAATATTATGGGTGGTGGAGTAAAAGAGTCAATGACAACATCCCTAAGCCGAGGGAAGATTGCGTTCAGTCTATAGAGGAGCATCTACAAGTAGTTCCGTCAGAATTAGAGATCATCAAACGAGACTTTGAGAAAAGAAATTCTGAGTTGGGAAAGAGGATAGAACAGTTAGAAGAAGAAAGAGTGCATTTGGGATTAGACATCGATATCCACAAGCTAGAAGCCGAGAAATTAAGGAAGGGAAAGAACAAAGCTGAAGAGGATTTGGATAGTCTAAAAACAGATTACAAGAAGCTGCGATTGTCGATGAGAACTGTCGGTCTGGGTAAAACGTCAGAGCAGTGGCGATAAGAGATCAATGAGGAAAAGAATAGGGCCGATCAGTGGGAAAAGAAATTTCAAGATGCTCGAGCTCGAGAAAACGCTTTGGAAAGGAGTTTGTTAGAGTGCCGAAATGAGAAGGCAGGATTAAAGGCCAAGGTGGCAGAGCTAGAAAAGTCACTTCACTCGTACCGTAGTCGCAACTCCATGATCGAATTAAGAGCAAGCTTAAATAAGATCGAAGAACTGAAAGGAAAGGTAGAGGAGCTTGAGGACGCATTACATAATTCTGAGCTACGAATGGAGCTTCTTGAGAGGAGTAATGATCAATGGCAAGAGCAATTCCATCATTCTCAAAGGCAGATTAGAGATAGAGATTACGTTATGGGCGAAGCTGTGACTCAAGTGCGGGAAGTGGCTGATCATCTGCAAACATTAGCAGTTCAGGCCGATGTATTGAGTTTAAAATATGAGTCAGAATCAAGCCGAGGTCGAGATTTAGCTTGGCTTCTTAGGAAGGTTAAGGCTTTGGGTATAAAGGGGAAGCCGTATATGTAATTTATTTTATGTAAAGAAATTTGCTTTCTAGTTGAGTTTTCTAATGAAATTGAATTCGAATCAATGCCTCTTTTTTGCATTCATCTCATACATTTGCATTACATCTCATAAAATGACCCTAATAAAATTAAATTATGACAGTTACCTTGGAAACCAACAAAAATCTAATCAAATATCACTACGGTACTCGTCGCCAAACAAAAGCAATGGATCAAAGGTTGGAAAGATTGGAACAGTTGCAACGAGAGATGCAAGATCAGATGCATGAACGACTGGAAAAAATCCAGCAGGACATGTTAGAATCCCAGAACACTGTGATGAACCAATTAAAGCAGTTATTGGCTGGAGGAAATAACAAAGGAAAAGACCCCGTAGTCGATGCTGGGGAAGATCACGATGACCCTGTTTATCCTCCAGGTTTCACCCCAACTAACATCCAAGCACAACCAGAGGTGTACCCACAGAGGGTACCGGTTACCATTAGACCTCAATATCTGGCTGGTGCCTCGGTACCATTGCATTTTCAAATGGGCTCGGGTTCTAATCCCGGGGATAATCTCACTAATCCTGTGGTCCCGGACCTCGATGATGTGGCAGAAACAGAAAAAACAAGAATGAACCTGCCAAAACAACTAGAGGACCGATGTAGATGGTTAGAGGAAAAATTTAGAGTCATGGAGAACATCGACTATCATCGCGGGGTTGACGCCAAGGATCTGAGTTTAGTCCCTGATTTAGTACTCCCACCTAAGTTCAAAATGCCGGAATTCGAAAAATATAATGGGACTAGTTGTCCTGAAGCTCATATAACTATGTTCTGTCGAAGAATGACAGGATACGTCAACAACGATCAGCTGTTAATCCACTGCTTCCAGGACAGTTTGATCGGATCTGCAGCCAAATGGTACAACCAACTGAGTCGTGCTAAAGTTAGTTCATGGAGAGACTTGGCGCAAGCTTTTATGAAGCAATACAGTCATGTAATGGATATAACACCCGATCGAATTACGTTACAAACATGGAGAAAAGCCTAGCGAGAATTTCAGGCAGTAAA
>NC_053429.1:3929075-4011616 GCF_007990345.1 Gossypium hirsutum
CAAAATGGCAATTAAGCCATACCCATGAAATGAGGCGGTGAATGGAAGAAAAATCAAGATTTTTCTTGAATTATGTATATCATTAAATTATTAAATATATATGTATATATATAAAAAAAAAAAGAAAACAAGTGTATAAAAATGATTGGTACAAGTGTTAAATAAATATTTGTTATTAAATAGATTTTATTATAGTTATTATTGTCATTATATATATATATAAAAGAAACAAAAGAATAAAAAGAATAAAAAGAGGAAAGAAACAGAATAGCAGGGGACGAAACAAAGGGAGAAAGGAAGAAAAGAAAAAGGGAAAAATAAGGTTTTAAAGGTTCCAAGTTAATTTGGTAAGTCAATTTAGCCCATTTTCTTATGATTTTTGAGTTTTTGGAATCCTAGAGATAAATACTACTTGTTTTAAGTAGAAATTTTGAAAGTCATTAGATTTTTAAGTATGGTTCATGTTGAATAAAATGATGGAATTGGGGGTTTATTTGATAGAAATTTTGATTGAAATTGAATAAAGGATTGAATCGTAAACTAAGCTATAAGTTTTGAGTTTTAGGGATTAAATGGAAATAAATTTGAAATTATGAAAATATGCTGGAAATTTAATAGTTAAGTATGAGTTTGGACAAAATTTGAATAGAAATGAAGTATGAATTGAGATAGAAAAAGTAAGTAAATCTAGTTACGATTAAATTGAAATTAAAGTAGAAATTGAATAAAAATTGTATTAATTAGATATAAATTAGTAGTGAATTAACGAATATGAATTGTTTTAATTCCCGTAGCTAATGTTGTCTCGAGAAACATCGGCTAAGCAAGGAAAAAAAATGGCAAAGACAAAGGGAGTTAGCTCGAGAAAATACGGTTTGTATTTCTATAATCCGAACCTAGTTATTAATTGTTATATTTTTTATTCAATGCATTTAATAAATGTTGAAGTGAGAATTATTGTGTTTATAATGGAAATGGATTAATTTGGTATGTGATGAATTTATATTGATTGAATTAAATTGAATTATATATTATAAATATATATGTGTGTGTGTGTGTGTGTGTGTGTGTGTGAATGAGCTATTATGCAATTATGATAATTGAATTTTGGATAAATATTATGATAAATAATTAAGATGGGAATTATTTGTATTGTGTCTTTATAATTGAAATGAATTGATTTAGTGTGTGATAAATTATATTAAATTGATTTATGAATATCTGTTTTATTGAATTTATATTGATTGAAATTATTTTAATTGAATTTATATTGATTGAATTATATAATATATATGATTTATGTAGAAATTTGAATATTGAATGAATGTTATATTAAAAAATATATTGATTGGAAATATGAGGAAATTTGCATGAATATATGAGATTGTGATATTTGAATATTTGATATTAAAAAATGAATTGAATTGTACTGAATTATGAATTAATGTGAATAATTGAAATATATTGTTAAATTGAATGAAATTGTATGAATTGTGAAAATAGGTAAATATATGTAATTATCTGAATGAGATATTGATGAAAGAATTATTAAATTGAGAAAGTGAATGAAATACCCTATTAACTAGTCGGGCTAAGTCGGATATAATTGGCATGCCATAGGATCTGGAAGTGTACGGGATTTGCCGGCTTTACCGATCAGGCACTTTATGTGTCGTATTTCAGGCACCTCGTGTGTCGTATCAGGCACCTCTTGTGTCGTTTTAGGCACTTTATGTGTCGTATACTGATCAGGTACTATGTACCGTTTTAGGCACAATGTGCCGTACTGGTGTGTTTGGGTTGGAATCCGTGAATCCGTCAAAGTCCGGGTTTGTTAATAGGGGTAAATAAGTGAAAAGATAAATCGAGTGAATTTGATTGATTGAACTATTGGAATGAAATGAGAAATTGAATTGAGAATTGAAATTGAGATATGAGATTGAAAACATGAACCAAAAGGTTCATGAAATGAGTGAAGTTCAAATGGATGATGATTGATGTTAGAATGAATTAAAATGGTATATTGTTAAGAAGTAAAGTGTGAATACAAGTGAATTGTGAATATATTGAAAGAATTTATACAGTAAGCAAATGAAAAGAATTGAGCAAATATGTTGTTGTGTTTGTTCTATGGCTTGTATAGAATTTTTATGGTAAGTAAATGAAACTTATCTATAAAATAAATAAATGAATGGTTATATTTATCATTGTGATTTTAAGTTGAATTGCTATATTACCAAGTGTTCGGATTATAGAAATACCACTGAGTATACCATACTCAGCATACGGTTTGTTTCCGTGCGCAGGTTAAGTAAAGATAGTACGTTGAATCAGCATCCCAGTCCGATCCCGAATTCATTAAGGTAAAGTGTGTTAATTATTGGTAATGGCATGTACCTAAGATGTCTTATGTGTATGTCATTTTGAAATTGTAAATGTAAGGATGAAATAAATAAATTTAGATTTGGCTATGGTATAAATAGGATTTGACTAATTTGGTATGAATTTGAATTTTTGTGAGACAATGTCAGATTGATTTTGGAATTCCCTATTCTGAATTGGGAAAATCATTAAAAATTGTATAAAATAATTACAGGCTATAATTTATATTCTTAGAATTTTTAATGAGTCTATTTTCAAGAGAAATAAACGGGAACATCATCCAAGTCCTGTGCTATGAGATAATTAAATTTTAGTAAAGAAAGGTCGAAACTGTCAAACAGCAGATCAATGGTAACTTTGAGGAATAAACTGTACTAATTGGCTAAACCAAAAATTCTGAAAATTTTATGGTAGAAAGGTATATGAGTCTAGTTTTAAGAAAAATTAACGGAACTTAATTTGGAGTTTCGTAACTCTAGATATAAATATTTTAGTGACTGTTACTCAAGAAGACAGTTTTGACATGAACATAAGAAAGTAAATGAAATTGTGTGTAATTATTCTGTAAACTCCGGTAATGCTCCATAACTCTCTTCCGGGACGGTTTGGGGTTAGGGGGTGTTACAATCTGTCTGCTCTTGACACTCCCTAATGATCCTTTCCACTTCGATGGAGTGCCTCAGAGTGACCTTCTTCAGCTCTGCCACAATGATTATGTGTCTTTCCTTTTCGACAGAAAGCTCAACTCCACACTCCTCCGCCTTTGTTTCCATAATCGCCAGGCACTCAATGATAACTCACTGTAGCTCATTTATTATTTCATTTTCTTCTCTCATCTTTTTGTACAGCTCGCGTACCTTATCTAGGTCGTCTCGATTATCAGCGAGCTTCTTATCACGGGCCTCCGCGTACCTCAAGCCAAGAGTGCCAACCTCAGACAGTAGGTGGCATAAAGATAAGGTTAAATCCTCTACAGCCTTAACAGGAACCCTTTCAGCTGTGAGAACTATCGAAGAATTTTCACTAGCAGGGAAGAGAGAGTATCATCGGTAATGGTAATCGACAAGCTCTCTCGGCCAATGGTTGGCAAGTTCATTAGAGGGGAAGAATGGATGGAGGTAACTATAGCAGTAGGGCCTCCACTATCAACTATCATCTTCTAACGGTGCTCTAGTTGAATACCTCCACCTTTCTCCTCGCTAGAGGGGTTGACACGTACTGCCCAAGTTGAAACCCGCCTCTTGCGACTACCACTTATTAAAGTATCGATGTCCATGGCTTCGTTATGCTCATGTAAGATGTTGTTACTATCAGTGTCTCTTGAACTACTTTCGTTGCCTTGATTGACCCTGCACCACCAAGAACTATAGAATCAGTAGAAGTAAGTGACAACTGAGTAACTCTAACCTCCTCCTCTAGCTCGAATTCTAGGAGGGCAGAGGGACGAAGCACTATCCTGCAATAGTGGTAGAAGTAGTTAGCAGGCTTCATCATGCGCTCCGTCAATTTTATCTCCATAGGGTGGAGGGAATCTATAACGACCTGTTTTCGGTGAAATCGGAACAATGGTTTCAGGACCATAAATTTAAGGTCATAAAATTTATTTTAATATTTTTATGGTCTATAGCAAGTTAGAATTATGGTATAAAAATTTCGTTAAGAAATTTTACTGTTTGTATGCTCAATTTGTGAAATAGGACTAAATCGCATAAAGTGTGAAAGTTGTGTTCTATTAGCTAAAGGTGTAAAACAGCTATATAACTTTAAAGTATAGGTCCTTATTAAGCAATTAGACCTCTATTTGAGTTAGTGGATGTACATGGAGAGAAATTATAAAAAAAATTGTAAGGTTAGGTGATATTAGGTGATTTAATTGATAAACTAAAAATAAAGCAAAAGCTAGCTATCATCTTTTTCACCTTCTTCTTCACCAACCGTTTCTATCAACAAGAAATAGCCATGGAAGCTTGAAAATTTCAGCCAAACTATACTCTTGCATGTAAGTTATTTTGGTGGTTGTTTTTGTTGATTTTTATGTTTTTGGAACCCTTGTAGCTTAAGCTAGCTAATTAGGGGGATAATTTGCAAGATAATGGAAAGTATAGGGTTTTGAAATGAGAGTATTTTGGTTGTTTTTGAAGTTTAATGGAAGAAAATAAATCTTGGTTGTTAAATAAACAACTTTTGTTAAAGGATTTTTAATGAAATTGTCAATTAAAGGTTAAGATGTGAAAAAATGAAAAGTTGGTGATAAATGTGTGAAATTATGGGATTTATAGGCTGTTATAAGCACATATAAGTTTCGGCTAGGCTTGGGTGTACTGAAATTTCATGAATTTCATTTTTTTGAGCCTACGGACTAATTTGTAAAGAAGTCAAATGTTAGGGGCAAAATGGTAATTTTTCCATATTATGAAATTGAACTGAATTGAATAGAATAATTATTAAATTGGTTAAATTTGATTATATAGATCAAGAAAAGCAATGTACAAAATTAGATCGGGAATGACAAAGTTATCGATTAAATGATTGTTTTCCGTCATACGAGTTCGAGGTAAGTTCGTATAATTGAATTGAGTATTTATATGCTTTAATTGAATTATACCTATGTGAATGGATTTAATTATGATGTATAATTATCAAATACATAACTATTGACATACGAGAAATACCGAGTCCCGTTTGAACTTTAGAAATTCGTAAGATATAAATAACATGTCATTAGGGTTACCGTTTTGGTTGAGATCCTGCATTTGTTGCGTGCTCACCACAGCTCGTATAAGCTTACCGATTTGCAGCTCGTTAGAGCTTACCGATACTCAACTCGGAAGAGCTTACCGATTATCGCTCTTAGGAGCATATATGTATAAGAATTGACGAATTACCGTTCAGTATACCTTGGGTGTACCACCCGCGTATCTAATGAGATTCTAAGTGGTTCAACGGGTATAGTTATATTATGAGATTATATGAGATTGATATGAATAAGTACTAGTAATTATATGGAAATGGATGATATTTGATACATGTTTATATGGAATTCAATCAATTAATGAGCTCCTATATGATTCTTGTTTTATGTGAATATATAACTAATGGGATTGTGGATTGTATTATAGGCTTCGGCCAAATTGAATTGTATCATGCTTTGGGTTTACTTACCTAAATGTTGTTCAAATGGTAAGTTTAATTTGCATTCTTTGAACTTACTAAGCTTAATTGCTTACTCTATTTATTTTCCTATGTTTTTAGTGGTTCGAAAGCTCGCTTGATTTTGGAAGTTGTCAGAGATCGTGTCACACTATCAAACTCTATTTTGGTACTTAGACTTTACATTTTGGGTTAAATCGCATGTATAAGTGTTTTGGTAAATGTGGCCTATACGTCTTATGTTGTTTTGGTTATATGTATAGCCATGTGATTTGGCTTATTTTGGTATACTTAGTTTGTAAATATGTATAAATGATCTTTTGGTATGTGGTGCATATTTGCTATGTGAAATTCATGTTGATGAATATGTATTGAAAGTTCCAAGTGGTTGAAATTTGAGAATGTTATGAATGCTAAGTTAGATATAATGTCTCATACATGTAGTTTGTTTGTTATATCATGTTATGGTATAAATGTTCATGTTATAAACTTGATATTGGTTGGTTTTGAGTACCTATTTATGCCATAGTTGTATGCAAATTGATGCGTATAGGTTGGTACCAATATGGGTGAGGAATATGGCTTGGAAAATAGCCTATTTTTGTCCACACAGGTAGAGACACGGCGCCGTGTCTCAGCTGTGTGTGACACACGGACAGGTGACACAGTCGTGTGTCCCCTGATGCTTCTTTTGAAATCAAGTCAGTAGCTTTACACTGCCTAACACATGGGCTTGTGGCTTGGTCGTGTGGTACAAGTCAGTATACCCTCTAGTTTTCACACGACCTAGCACACGGCCTGGCACACAAGTGTGTGAGGCCTTTTCAAAAGGCACATGACCTGGCACACGGGTGTATGGTCTGGCCATGTGACCCAAGTCAGAGAGTTACACGTAGCCACATGAGCGTGTCCTCTGTCCACACGGGCATGTCCTTTGTCCACACAAGCGTGTGACCCTTGCAGTTTGAAAAAAATTTCATGTTTCTTAAAAATTCGTAGAGAATTCAGTTTAGTCCCAGACCACTTCTAATGTCTATTTGAGGCCTCAATGGCTTGTATTAAGGACTGTAAAAATGTATTTGACTGGTTTTTTATATAAATGATAAATGTATACGAAATGTATGATTGATTTATAAGTTTGGTAATGCTCTGTAACCCTGTCTCGGCATCGATTACGGGTTAGGGGTGTTACAGAATCAATGGGCCAAATGCCCCTTGTTGGTGGCCTAGCAACTGACCACACAACCTCTTGATTCTTGCCAGCCCTACAACCATTTGGGAAAAAAATCTTTCAAATAGAATTTGAAAACGTTCCTGGCAATTAGAACACTATTCAGGGCCAGGACGCGACCAATGCACAATCTATGATACTGCGCAATAGTCTCATTAATGGTAAGGCTCTTCTAGAAAGCGCACATATCCTCACTAGGGGAGGACCATTTGGTAGGAAACCTAAAGCCCTCACCAAGTAGGCTGCGAACTTGGATGTATTTCCCATTCTTCAGGCGAACATTCATGCCTTTCAACAAGGGAAAAAATAGTAGAACCCCACAGACTCCCTCTTATCGGTCCCTTTCAACTGATACAAATGTTGAAAAATAGATAGCATAAGTTCCTCGTCTCACTTGCTGCAGTCGAGGAAATATGCTATGATGAGCCACCAAGAGAAATCGGAGAGCTGCCCAAGAGTGAGCCTATAGTCGTTGAAGAGATTGCAAAAGAAAGGGTACAGAGGAAGGTGGAATCTCGCTTATAGGACATACAATGAAAATAAGAAGCTGTCCTTCGACACCCCACATGCACGGTGCGGCCTCAATGGAATGGAGAAGTCATAAGCAAAGAGGGGAAGCTCGATTCCTCACACGGTTAGAGCCAATTTTGTAGCACCCCTAACCCGTATCCATCGCTGGAATAAGGTTACGGAGCATTACCAAAGTTTTTTAAAACATTTTCAATTAATTCATAACATTTACTATTCATATTCGAAATCATACATAATCAATTATATTATCCTTCAAATGGACCCTCGAGGCCCAAATTATACATTAGAAGCAAGTCAGGACTAATTTGAGAACTTAGGAAACTTTTCACGAAATTTTAAATTTTTTTTCATGCATAAGGGTCACACGCCCTTGTGGGTAGGACGTGTGGCTCACACGGCCAAGTGACACAAGTATGTCCCTAACCAGTGTAACTCTCTGACTTGCAAAACATGAAGATGCAGTTTTCACACGGCCAAGACACACGCTGGTGTTCTAGGTCATGTGGCACACATGGCTGAGACACATGCCCGTGTCTCTGCCCGTGTGCTCAATCCTGAGTATTCTATTTCTCAAATTTAGGGTGTGGGGGACACACGGTCAAACCACATGCCCGTGTGCCAGATTGTGTGTCACACAAGGTCAAGACACACGCCCGTGTAGAGAAAAATAGGTCATTTTAAGGCCACTTCTCTCACCCATTTCACAAACAACCTGCACACAATACTTTCACATACCAATACATCTCAACCAAGCAACCAATTCAAGTCAAATATCAAGTTTTAAACCAAATATATCATCACATTACTCATTTGCATAAACTTACAATGTAATTCCATTCATTGACTACTATTAGATACCATTAAATACATGCACATAAGCTAACATATATGTCTAAGAGCCATTCTTAACCATACTACAAGTTTACTTCCTCATTAGACACTTAAGTTATCTAATCACTTTAGCAAGTTTTGCACCTTTTTCAATTTAGTCCTTTTTAATTAATTAACTATCAAAACGTTAAAATTCCCTAATAAAACTTTAATACTAACTCATTAACACTCCATAAATATTTCTAAAAATATTTATGGCTCGATTTATGAATTCGTGGTCTCGATACCTCATTTTTTACCCAACTTATCTTATAAATTCTTTTAAATCACAAAATTCATTAATTCAAAAATACTTCTAATGCCATACTTAACTCATAAATGTTAATTTATTAAATTATTTAAACTCACTCATCAGATTTAGTGATCTAGAATCACTATTTCCTACGCCACTAAAAATTAGGCTGTTACACGTTTCATCCCCTCTGGCGTTGTGATGCAAGCATAGGGTTTCTCGGTCACAATGACTAGCTATGAGCTCCTTTCATTCGTTCTATATTGAGAACAAAATAAGAAAGGAAAATATACCGAAGTTAAGAAACAAAAAAAATTGTGAGATTACCTCAATTCCGATTTGCAAAAAAGCCAAACAAAGAAACCTAAACCCCGACCTTCCTTTTTTAAAGAAAGAACCCTGAAACCGTTCGGGTAACTAGAAACGAACCAACAGCCCAGTTGTGAGAATAGAAAAATGATTCAAATCTTAACGGTTGGATGTGCGCGCCCAATGCCTGGATTCGCACGTAGCTTGAAATGGACTTAAGGCCTACCACTTTATAACGTCCCTTAGGCCCACCAAGAGGGGACTTGATTGTTAGGATTTTGGAATTGATAGTCTAAATGATCGATAGGAGCTGGACCTTCGACCTAGAAAAACCTGACCCGAAAGAAGAATGTTCGCCTACAGAACAGTCAACTGATGACCTCGCAAGAATGCAAGATGTTCGTAGAGATAACTCACGTAGAAGAGCTCACATAAGCCTCGTACAAACATGGTAGCAAGAGGGAGCTCGCATAAACCTCGTAGGGTCGAGGTCTCAAGCCATGTCTACGAAGAAAACCCCATCTCTCGTGACTAGCAAGTGTGAGGTTCACTGGGAGAGTCAGTCCCAGGGTCAGAAAAGATCGGGTGCTCCATAGACAAGTGTCCAATATTCCAGAGAATGCCCAAAGAATGTTTGCACCAGAGACAGGGAATGTTAGTGTCCTCAACCCAAAAGCCAAGACAAAATAGTAGACCTTATTATGAGCTATAATAATAGTAGTAGGAATTATGTACAAATACCCCTTGTATTTCCTTTAATACAACATGAGCAAATATTACTCAATAACGACCTATCAAGAAATATGCCAAGCTCTGTAATTTGAATATTAGTGGTTTGATTCTGCCAATTCCGATAGGTGTCTCGTCTTAACCCTTATTATGTATCATAAATAAAGCTATTGGGAAGGCGATGAATACAAACCTCACCCTTCTACATTGCACTTATTTGTCATATATTTTTTAAAGGTTAAGCATTAGTACCCTTGGAGACACGCTTCCATTTCCTCTAATCAACCTATTAGTTATATGATACTTCACTATTTCAATTATTATTAAGATGCCAACTCTAGTAAATGGGTCAAGAGTGGTCATCCAATTGCAAATGAAGATGAAGACATCAAAAATGCATTTGAATAAATTTCGGCACCCAAGCATGTACCTCCTTCAGCTACTGCATCTCAGGCTTCTCAACGTTCTTCTTATTTTAATGTTTCCATCCTCAATGCTTTACTTTCCTTAAGTAACGATTTTTGGGGACTTAGAGATAAATTCATATCTCATAGAGATGAGGTTTGCTCTCAACTGTCGACTTTAGAGATGCAAATAGCATCACTTATTACACATCATCCTTCAACTCCTCTGTTTTCCCCTAATGATGAATATTAGGATAGTTTTGATACATTTATATCATTTTCATGATATTTTCACTTTTTTTTTTTGCTTCCTATGTCTATGGTTTATTGCACCTTATTGCTTAATCGGTATTTAAATATACTTTGATGTTTTATCTTCGCAAATGTTAGTTCATTATTTCTTTATTTTTATATATAATCTTGAAATAACCATCTTTTTCTTCTAAAGCTTTTTTTTATATAATAAAAAAGGGGAGAGAGTAAAGGTAAATTGATTGATCTTGTACTAAATTAAATTAACTTTATGCAATTTATGTGACCATTTTATTCAAAGTAAAAATGAATGCCAAATTTATTCAAATATAAATTCACCAAATGTTTTGTTATATATATATATATATAAAGAGATTGTCAAACTAAGCTTTATTTTATAATATATTTTAATATAATAAGTGAATTAGATTAAGATGCTATAACGACTCGATTCTTATCAATGTCGGAACTCAAACTCAACAAAAGTCATTGAGTTTCTATCAAATTAACTTAGTAGCTAACCAACACGAACATAATTAGTTGTTATAAACTCACGTTCTATCAAAATTTATAATTACTTGCCTTCAAAAGTTTTCAAAACATCGGATTTTTTTATTTCTTTATTTCAATTACATTTTTATTTTTATTAAATTTCAATTATTTATATTTAGATTTAATTCTCGATTCTGTTTTGTACATGTTCGCACCAATTAGAGCATGAAAACTATCTATAATACAATATAAGGAAATACGAATTCAGGTAGATCAATCTTTATGGGATTGATTTAGTTTCTATATTGTAAATTTAATTTTGGATTCAGATCTTACTCCTTATACTAAAAATTTAATTTTGGATCCAAATAGATCAATCTCTATGGGACCAATCCTACTTCTTATATTACATACGATAAATTTAATTTCGATTTTAAAAGTAGGATTTTATCTTTAATGGATTCAACACCCATAAATATTATATAAAAAAATGTTTTATTAAATTTCTTATTTTTTAATTATTTATTAAAAATATTTAAATTTTAAATTTTATTTCAACATTTTAGTTTTTTAAAAGAGTGAACTACCCACTAGCTCACTTTAAAATAATATTTATTTTATTTTAATCACTTTAAAAAAATTTTTTTTAATTTAATCACTCAAGTTTAAATAATTATTTGAAGTGATTGTGCTCTTTTACTTAAGTAATCCATTTGAGTGAAAAAAAAATAATATTAAAAAAGATAGTGCCAAGCAAAAGTATCCACATGTTATTTCAAATGACATGTAGGATTTTTATTTGTTTAAAAGAAAAAATATATTAAATTTAAAATATATGATAATTTTTAAGCGATAGGAGATTTTAACAACAATAAATTCGTCTATTACTTTTATTTTTGGTTTGCAACAAGTATGGAGTAATTAGATGCGAATCAAATTTTTGATTATGTTATCAAGAAAAGGGATAAGTATATATGTGATGGATTTTTAAAGTTCTCAAGTTGTTGAGTAATATTTTTTTCATATTGTATTAAGGGAAACGTAGGAGTATTTATACATGTTCCTACTGCTACTATTATAATTCAAATAAGGCCCACTATTTTGTCTCGGTCTTGGGGTCGATGGCATTCCCTAGGCATCCCTTGGCTTATTGGATGAGTGTTTGCAGAGCACGTGGTCCTTCCTGATCATGGGACTAGCTTCTCTAGTAAGCCTCGTACCAGTTAGTCACCAGCAGGGGTCCCTTGTAGGGCTCACGATCCTTTTTGCGGACATAGCTCGCGACCTCATTCCCGCTAGGCTTATGCGAACTCTCTTCGTGAGCTATCTTTACGAACATCCAGCATCCTAACGGAGTCCCCAATAAACTATTTTTGTAGGCGAACATTTTTCTTTTGGGTCGGCTTTATCCTGGTCGGAGATCCGAATCCTATTGGGTCATTTGGGCTGGCGGTAACCAAATTCTAACAATCCAATCCCCTCTTAGTGGGCCTAAGGGACGTTATAAAGTGGCGGGCCTTAGGTCCATTTCGAATGTAGCTTGCTAGGTATACCGCAGGCCGCGGTACATAATAGTTGCCATGCCATATGTGAATCCAAATATTGGGTGTGCACATCTAACCGTTGAGAGACGAATAGTTTCTTCTTGCTCGTATTTGAGTCGTTGGTTCATTTTTTGGCCATCCGAACAGTTTAAGGAACCTTTTCTTAAAAGGGGATCTCTGGGGGTTTAGGTTTCTTCACTGTTTGGTATTTTCTGTAAAATCGAATCAAGGTAACTTTAACAAATCTTTTCTGCCTGGAAAATCGAATCAAGATAATTTTAACAAATCTTTTCTGCTTCTTAGTTTCCATTTCTATTTTCTTTTTACTCAGATCATGGTGAAGATGAGAGGAGTCCATAACCACATCGTCTCGATCTTTCCAACTCCAGTCATTGTAACCGAGAAGCCTTATGTCTTCACCACCACATCGGAGGAAATGGAGCTGGCTCAAATTGTGCAGGGAATCAAGCTTCCTTACTTTGCCTATGAATTTTCCATTCCTTCACGATCGCACTAAACCCTAAACGTGTGGCAATTGTAACATGTTGGAAGCTAAAGTATAGTTGTATGCAACCTTAAGGTTGTACAACTAATGATAGATGTACCTAAGTTCAGCTTAAATGGGGGTTTGGATGTTAAGTAAAACAAAGAAGCGAGAGCATTGATGCAAGAAAGTATTTAAGAATGCTTGGATATTTTATTAGGGTTATCTACAATATACAAGAGTGGAGTAGGATGGTATCTATTTATAATTGCTACCTCTTATATATCTAACGAATAATATTCACTCAAACGGAAGATCAATATCAATTTAGTCTAAAATATCTACACTAAAGCAATTTAGCTTAAGTAAGGTGGTGAAGAGTTTTCTAAGTGCTAATAGAGTCTTTTTTGGGCATCAAAGGATTTGTCTCTCGTACCTTTTGGATGCCTCCATTGCATGATATTATTTGGACCATGCCCCATGTGGGTTTGGTAGCTACTCTGACCTTATTGCATGAACCTAATTTAACTAGTGCCTGAAATGGGCTTTAAGTTGTGGGACCTTAAATGAAAAATTGGGTTAAGCGTCTAATAGGTGGTGCCTATTTTGTTGGTAAACCGATTATAGGTTTTTTTAGAAAACTGACTCTAAAATGTTAAAAAATTATGAAAATAACTTAAATCACAAATTATTTAGGAAAATGACCTAAAATTTACGGTGTTAATAGATGCCACCACTTCCTAAGGTGGTACCACCCCAAAAAGCCACTTTATTATGTTTGTCAATGATTAGTTGAAAAAAATTATCTTTTTTTGTGCAGTCACTTTCCAAGGTAGTACCCATATGAGTTTTTTCAAATACTATATTTTCACAGGTATTGCATGAACCTAATTTAACTAGTGCCTGAAATGGGCTTTAAGTTGTGGGACCTTAAATGAAAAATTGGGTTAAGCGTCTAATAGGTGGTGCCTATTTTGTTGGTAAACCGATTATAGGTTTTTTTAGAAAACTGACTCTAAAATGTTAAAAAATTATGAAAATAACTTAAATCACAAATTATTTAGGAAAATGACCTAAAATTTACGGTGTTAATAGATGCCACCACTTCCTAAGGTGGTACCACCCCAAAAAGCCACTTTATTATGTTTGTCAATGATTAGTTGAAAAAAATTATCTTTTTTTGTGCAGTCACTTTCCAAGGTAGTACCCATATGAGTTTTTTCAAATACTATATTTTCACAGGTATTCCTAAAGTAAAAAGAAAAAAAAATTTCTAGTCACAAGTTTTTAAGTGGTGGCACTAGTGTAGGAATTTTTTATTAATCTTTAGTGCCACCTCCTTCAATGAGGACCAGTTAGGAATTTTTTAAACATTTTTTGGTGTCACCTCCTTCAATGGAGGCACCAAATTTCAGTAAAAAAAAATTTGTGCCAACTCCAAATATGGTGACACTAGAATTTTTTTTTTGAATTTTTCGGTGCCGCCAATTTATATGGAGTCACCCAATCAGTAAAAAGAAATAAAAAATCCCTGGTGCCTACTTCAAATGTATGAAACATCACATTTTTTTACAATAAAAAAAATAACTACCAAATCAAACATATTTTTATTTAAGTATCCAATTATATGGAAAAACACATTTATTTTTCTCATGATCTAAACAATTTGTCTTCCACTGACCGTATTTCCATATATATAACTAACGGATCAAATATTGCTTAACATAATAACATTTTAACTACTACAACAATAATAATAAATCAATTAAAATTATCACATTATAAAGTTGATTCTAGTTATATCAATATTTTGTTTGGTTCCATCAACTTCTACTTGAATCAGTTCAATTAGGAGTCCCACGGTATTCAATTTTGGTTGCTCTTGGGGGACAACATTCTGCCGGCACTTCCCCCACTTGAGAGCACTTCCCACACTGACACTTCATACTTGAAAACCAAAGATTTTTTTTTTGTTGGTTGGGTGACTTCACATGAATTGGTAGCACCAAAAAATTTAAAAAAAAAAATCTTGGTGCCGCTACATGAGTTGGCACCAAAAACATTAAAAAAAATTCTTAACTAATGCCTTCATTGAAGGAGACGGCACCATAAATTAATAAAAAATATTCCTACACTGGTGTTGCCACTTAAAAACCTGTCACCAAATTTTTTTTCTTTTTATTTCGAGATTACCTGTGAAAATGTGATATTTGAAAAAACTCATACGGGTGCAAATTTTTTTTTTTCAGCTAATCATTGACAGACATAATTGGGTGATGATTGGGTGAGTTTTGGGGTGGTGCTGTCTTGGGAAGTGGCGGCATCCATTAACACGGTAGATTTTGGGTCATTTTCCTAAATTACATGGAACTTGAGTCATTTTTATAATTTTTTAATATTTTAAGGTTGGTTTTCTAAAAAAGCCTCAGTTATCTTATACTGTACATATTTAAGGGTCAAGCTATTTGTCCAAATTAAAAAGTTTATTTGATATTTTGAGAGGGTTTAAATAAAAAATTAGGCTCAAAATGGTTTTAGAACACAAAATGAGTCTCGTTTAAAGTATAAGCCGAGTTTGAACTCTCATATTTATGCCTCGAATTTGAATAGATTTATTTGTCAAGTTTACGCTTTTCTTTTATTTTTATATCATCTGAAAATTTTACATGCATATGATTTGACTTTTATTGATCTAATCTATGAACATCTTTAGAATGCATATTAATTTCCTTCTAGATTTATCACGTTTATTTGATGATATTTGACAATTTCGTCTTTTGATGTGTGGGTGACGCCGATGTTATTTGGGCTTGGGATTAAGGGTTAGTTTGACAATGCTTTTGAAAAGTGCTTTTCAAAAGTGCTGTGAAAAAGTGCTTTTGATAAGTGCTTTTGAAAAGTTTGATTTAAAATTTGAGTGTTTAGCATTGCTGTTAAAAAGTGTTTTGGAGAAATAAAATGTCAATTTTAGATATGTTATTATAAAGTAACAAATATACATTTAAATAATATTTAAATTAGTTAATATTATTATATTTTAGTAAGAATATAAAAAAATTATTATAACTTCTTGTTAATATTTTAATCTATAAAATATAAATTTTAAACATTTTTAAGCAATAAATATTAATTATTTATAAAATTTAATTAGAATATATAAACTATATTTTAAATATTTAAATATAACTATTAAATATTTGTAATTAGTATTTTAAAAAATATTTTTTTATTTTTAATTAATGATTTTAACACATTTATAATTAAGTACTAAGAAAAAAAAGAGAAAGTACTATGTTATTGGAGGGGTGAAAAAGTAATTAAGCATTAAAAGTACTTTTGGGAGAGGAAAAGCTAAAAATTTTAGCTTCTCCTGTTTAGAAGTGCTTTTGAAAAACACTTCTGAAAAGCTAAAAATTTCAGCCAAAAACAGCTTGTTCTACACAGTTTTTCTTCTAGAAGTGCTTTTGGAGCCAGAAGTGCTTTTGAAAAGTAATACAAAACTGGCCCTAAAATTTGTTGGTTTAGTTTGTAAATGGGTTATGATATTTGGGTTTAATATGTATATTATCTATAAATTTATAATGGGTAAATTATAAAAATAGTCGCTAAATTTTGATGATTTGTTTACTACTAAATTATGAAAATTTATATTTTGATCACAAAAGTTATCGACTAGACTAAAGTTAAAACATTCTATTTGGTCCTTTTACAACTTTTTTTTTTACAATAATTCCCAAAAAATTTATAAAAAAGTATTAAAATATAAAAAAATTTGAAATTTTCTAAAAATTATATAATAAACAAAACATGTATTTGCAAATTATAAAAAAATATATTTGTTTCTTGGATACAAACATTTGTACAATCTAATCATAAATCTACTAAAAAAAATCTATTCGTATAGCGTACAAACATTTAACTATTTTGCATAATATCTTGGATATTAAAATTCTCAGAATTTTTTAAAAAAATTATATATTTTTAATTTTTTTTTCAAATTTATTGTTAAAAATGTTGTAAAAATACCAAACTAAATGTTTTTAGCTATAGTTTAGGATCAAATTGGATATTAACCTTTGAATTAATGTGTTATTTCACTTTTCTATTAAGGCTGTAAGAACCATTAATAGATGGGTGACCAAAATGTAACTTTTTATAGTTCGGTGACAAAAAAAATATCAAACTTTAGTGACCACTTTTTGTAATTTATCCTTCCCTATAATATATATAAAAGTCAATTTTTTTAAACCAGACCGGTAGTTAAACTAGTTAGACCATCAGTCATTAGTCCAATCGATTAAATTAAAAAACATTATTAATATAGAAATAGATAATATATAGTATAGACAATCTATTCAACATAGTAAGTAGTTGATATAAAATTCAAAAACACTTAGATAGTCTTCATTAGAAATTACATTTTTTTATTTTTTTAATATAAGAATATTATTAATATAATGTAATAATTTTTTTATTATATTGAAGGTGTTTTTATAATTGGACTTCTACGGTTCAGATCTCCTAATAGTCGACTTCAAATTTTCTAAAATAATAATCGATGTCGCTTGACACAATGGTGGCACCTAAAAATATTTTTTTAAAAAAATTAATGGGTGCTGTCTGACATACCAGAGGCACAAAAAAATTTTTAAAAATATTTACTGATGTCGCTTGACATATTGATGGGGCCCAAATTTTTTTAAAAAATTTTTTGGTGTCGCTTGATAAATTGGTGGCACCCATTAAAAGAAAAAAAATATTTTTCTACGTTAAATATCCGTATTTTTAATAGGTATTTTAGAAAATACATATTGGTACCGCTTGGCACAATAACAATACAAAAAAAAATTATATATTTTTAAAAGCTGATGATTGACTAATAATAAGGGGCGATGTCACGATGTGTCAAACAACACTAACATCACTACAAAAAACAAATTATTTACATACACAAATTTTATTTTAAGTTATTTTATAAATAATTAATTCTTTTTGAGTCGGTTAAGTAAAAAAATCCACATTACAACTCCAAAAGGTGCACCAAACCAAACCAAACCTCCTTTGTGAAATTGCACTTGCAAAAGAGAAGATTCGTGGACTCTACTTCAGCTTGAGAGAATGTGCAATCCCTTCTCATAAATCTTTTTCCAAGGCAACACATTGTTGAAAATGTTATATATTTGTACTTAAAATATTAAAAATGCTATATATTTTAAATTTAAAAAGAGATACTGTTGTATAAAATGCTATTCATTATTAAAAATATTATTTATTGTATTAATAAATTATTATTTAAAATAATAAGGTAATAAAAGTGAAAATATGTATGTATGTATGTTTAATAATTTTCAAAATAAAAATATTAAAACTTATTAAATTTTAAAACTATACATAAATTTTAGTTTAATGTGCAATACTTTACATGAATTTTGATCAATAATTTATAAACTACTAACACGATTATCAAAATAGCACAATTTTGAGTTTACATACTGCATGCACAAAGAATTATATTTATTCAGTATAAAAATAAATTGATCTATTTGTTTCTTTAAATGTACACGATTGAATCAAATTTAAAATTTCATGTATATTTTTAAACTACAATGAAAATTTCATGTGTGTAATTACACCAAATTAAATTTTATATATCAAATTATACATTAAACAAATATTCATATATAATTTTGAGATTTATTTCAAAGTATTAATATTTTTTTAATAAATCCATGAAAGAGAAGACAGAAGAAAGGGAAGGAAGTTGTGTTCATTAATGAAGTAAATCTTATTACACGTATGAACATCTCTAATATTTCTACATTAGCACTAGTGAATAGGGGTGAGTATTCGATCGAATCGAGTTGAATTGAGTCAAAAAATTTTGAGTTAGTCGAGTTGACAAATCCTATTTTAGCAATATAACTCAATTTGAATTTTTTTCTGTCAAAAAATTTCGAATCAAGTTAACGAATCCTATTATTTATACTATATATTGTGTTTACATCGACCGATTATTTAACTAGTAGACAAAGTACAAGATTATTTAACTATATAAATAATATAATAGTTTTACCTTTTAACTTAATAGATAAACATTTATTAAAACGACATAGTTTTATCTTTTAATTTAATGGTTTTGACTTTTAAATTTAGAAAAGATGAATATTTATCGAAACGACGTAATTTTACCTTTTCTTATTCGGATTTTTGGATAATTCGAATTGTGTAATTCATATTCGGGTTAAACCGAAAAAAACTTGATTTTTTATTCGAATTGATCCGAATAACTCAATTAACTCAAACTATTTAATTCAAAATTTAAATTTTTTTATCAAGTTTTTCAAATCAAATCAGATTTTGCTCAACCTAAGGTACTAGTGAAAGATAACATTAAAAATAAAAAATAGTTTTCACACAATTTCTGTCTGGAGAAAGAATATAACAATACATGTTGTTCAACAATGGTGTCTAATAAAATTATACAAAGGGAATGAAGAAGAAAGTGTCTATCTTGAAGACTTACTTAAATTCTTGTAGCTTGTAACCATTGATGATCCTTTTGATTGCTTAGAGTTCCTTAACTTGATTCCAAACAAGAATGATCGAAGCGGAATTCGAGACATCGATGATCTCCGAGGCTTTGATGGTTGAGACGTTGATGATATTAAGGACCCAAGTTCTTTCTCCAAGCTGTTCATTTGCTTCTCAACCTCATGCTTGAGTTGCCACACATGTTCAAACCCCGATTTTAATTCATTAGATACCTTGGTAAGTTCATGTTTCATGTTCGTAACTTCACCTTTGAACTTGGTTGCTTGATATACACTCATCAACTCATCGCCACTAGCTATTTCATTTTGGATTTTGCATATGGAGGTATATCTGCTGTCAATTTCATCTGTCAAAACTCCATTGTTTTCTAACCATAGTGTTAAGCCGGTTCTTATTTCTTGGAACTGACAATAAACGGGTCGGATTTCGGATTGCATATGTTCCATCCTTCCTTCATAATGGTTTCTTTTTCTCAATGTTGATAACTTGGCTTTCAAGTTATTGACTGAAGTTTGATATTTCTTTATTTGATTAAAAGCTGCACTGAATCTCAACCAAAAAACGAGATTTTCTTCGAGTAATTCGTCGATACTTGACCTAATTTTGTTCTCTACGACTGATTGGCTTGTAGGTTTGTTGTTTTCTCCTGCTTTCTCGGATGATTCTTTGGAACTTCCGTGTGTAGTTGATCCGACTTCGACTGTGATTTCTTTTCTAATGGATCCATCTTTCCCCTGCTCTGAAGGTGATGCTTCGGTAGAATTGGTTAACGTAGATTGCTCGCTCGGACTTTCACGGTTTACTTCGTGGTCTTCTATTGAATATACATACTTGTTTTCATCTAAAAACCCGATTTTTCGATGTAAAGATTGAACCTCTCTATCTCTAGAGGCCACTGCGTTCTTTAGTTCCTTTATCTGCATAGCCAATTCGAAGAACCCATCCCGGTTGTTCTTATCGACTTCATTAAGCTTCTTTTTTACCTCCTCATAGTTCTCAAGAACCGAAGAGTACTTGTCGACTACAACCTGTTCTCTGTCATCGAGTCCATCCAAGTACAACTGCCTCCAGTTCGGTTGCTCTTCTTCTTCGTCATCGGTCTCAATTTCGTTGATCTCAGCATCTGCTATACTGCTTGCCATATCCGACAAGTCTTGCTTCTTTGCTTTATCTTCTTTGGTAGAAACCGGACCCTTACTCGAATAAGCATCAAACACATTGCTTGTTTCACAAGCAGCATTGTTTTTCCCTTCAACTGAAACATCCTTATCTTTCAAAGCCTGCTCGATTTGATGATCTTCGGTTTCTCCGTCGACATCAGAATCGGCTTCAGCTTTTACTGATAAATGATCAACATTACAACTCGGTGCAGCCGAATGTGTTTTGAGGCCGTTAATTTCGTGTACAACAGTATCCACAAGATCTTTAACTTTACTTAATTCCCCTTCCAACAAGTTCATCCTGCAGTTTATGATTTTCCGGCCTTCCTTCTCGGCTTCCTTGTCTTCTTCCGGGACCTCATCCGCATCAGATTTTGATCTCTTTTCTAAATCCTTTTCAGACAAAAATGCAGTTTCCCAATTAACTACTCTTTGTACAAGCTCATCAATTTTCACTACAAGTTCAGACATCATACGAGAAGCATTATTTGAGCTTACGTCGAGCTTCTCATCGGTCTCGTTCCGCGATACTTCATGTTTCTGTTTTTCAACAATAAGAACTTCATGAACCTTGTTATCAACATTCTTACTTGGAACATGCTTCTTTTGCTGATTTATTTGTGGAGCACTAAATCTATTCCTCAAAGCTTCAAATCTCAAATGTACATGCTTAATCTTTTCGGAATCCACATTCACATCCTCGATCGGCAACTCGTCTTTATCATCGGTAACGGATCCAAGCCCAAACTCAACCCGTAAATTGCTTACTCTCCTTTGCTTTTCAGCTACTTGATTATCCACTTCACAAAATTTCTTATACCCTTCCACATATGCTCTCTTCAAACACTCTCTTTCAGTTTCCATATCTGAAATCTCCTTCGACAGCTTATCGATTTCATCGAGTGCCTCGTCTTTGTTCAACCCCGAACTCGGAACCGCCGATCCTAAAGCTTTGTTCACTTTTCCTTTATGAAACCAAACTCTCGAACCGGGGGATTCTTGATCTTGTTCATCATCAAGGGAATAAGGGACTTGTTCAGGAAAAACAGTAGCAATGGTTCGATTGGCACGTTGAAGATCTTTTGATAAATGATCATATCTTTCAGCTAATGCTTGGTAAGAACGGTAACATTCTTCAACAATGCTTACAAGTTCTGGTCTTTTCTTGAAATAAATTTCTGCCCTTTTTGCAAATGAATCCCCATCATCATCAATAATTTTCAACATGCTCCTCACTTTCTCCTCCATATCTATCGTTCATTTTCAACAATCTTTTTAGAACAAAAATGGGTCCCAAAAATATAAGTTTTAAACTATATTTTTCGTGTTAGATACATGGGTTAAACTACTTGGAAAATCCCTGTATTATTGGAATTGCATCAAATTAACCCCTTTATTATTAAATGGTTTAATTTAGTCCTTCTATTATTCAAAAGAACAAAAAAAATTCAAATTGTAATAAAATTAACATTTACTATTTAAATCAATAAATATTAATTTTGTTCCAATTTGACATTATTTAATTTTTTTTAATATTAGAGGGGCTAAATGAATCCATTTAATAGTAAAGAGACTAACTTGATCAAATGCCTATAATAAAGGGATCTCTCAAATTCATTCACCAATATATACAATATACAATGCTCATAACCGAAGTTTTAAAAAACAAATATTTAAGATAAAAATAGAAGTGCCCTTCTCAATTTTGAAATTGGTCCCTCTAAAAAAATAAGAACTATGAATTTTGAAAGTGATAAGAACTATGAATTTTAAAAGTGAGCAATTAAGGACAATTAAAGGTAGTGTTAAACTCTTTCGTCAATTGTAATAATTTTGATCGATACAATAATAAATTTAACCCTCAGTATTTATATATTTTATTAATTTAGTCTTCATTCTAAAAACTCCAACAAATTTAACTCAACAAATTGACAAAATATGTAAACTTTAATAACTAAATTTATTATTACTTCAATCAAATTTATTTCGAAAATAACCTTTAAATTGTTCCGATCAATTTCGAAATTAAGAGGAACATAGCGGTGTTTTTACTGATATTTAATCAAACAAAAGAAGGGTATCGACCAAACAATCTGGATTGTTGTGAATCTTGTGATATTTGTGCAAAAAAACCAATAAATTTGTAAAAAAAAAAAGAAAGAAAACAAAAAGGCATTTACCTTGAAGATTTTGTTCAAGCCATTTTGATTGCTTGGTTCTAATGTGGCTAACCCACCACCATGAATATGCATTGCTTGCAGCGTTCTGCAACATCATCATGTGTATTGGTATATGCTTCTCCCTTTGGAAGGAAAAAGAAGAACTAATTCCTTCCAAAAAGGGATTGCCTTGAAGATCATCAAGAATCAAACTTGGCTAAACCTGCATCGGATGGGTAAGAAATGGAAGGGAACATAGCTCGCCTTGTTAATGACTTTCAATCTTTTTCATTTCCTCAATTATAGAAATAGGGATTTATCCATATGGCACTACCTCCACTCTTCTTCATTTGCCTGCTTGGGATTTTCTTTTTATAATCATTTTCCTTTTCCTTTTTTCTCTTTCCATTCAGTTTTCAGTTTTTCTTTTCTTTTTTTTTTTCCATGTGTACATATTTTTCTCAAGAAACAAACACTGTTTTTTTGGAAAGATAGTTCAAACAGAAGTTTTGCGAAAATCTCGTTTTCCATTCTGTTCAACAGATTTGTTATAACGGATGCCTCTTGCCACAACCATTTTTTTTTCTTAATAACAAATTTGGCCACTAACATTTACATGTTTTATCAAAATGACCCTAATTATATTTTTAAACTTTTTTTAACCATTTACTTTATTTTTTTTTCAAATTGTTTTTTTAACAAGTTAACGAGATGATGTAGAATTTCATATGTAAAATATTTTTAATAAGATGTAATTATTACTTAAATAATTACATATGAAAAATAATAAAATAAATAAATAATTCATGAAGTTAAAAAAATAACTCAAAAATAAATATAATTATATAAAAAAATGTTTTAAAATGAATGCACACATTCAGTATTTTTTGTTTAATGACATTTATTTTCTTTAAATTAATAGTTATTTTTTAATTTCATGTATGATTTATTTATTTTATTATTTTCCACGTGTATTTATCTTATTAGGTTACATAAGTAATAAATTACATGTTGTTAAAAATATTGGGTTAGCCTTTTTTGGGATTAAATTATTAACAAATTTATATTTTAATCATTTAACTTCAACGAGTTATAAAATAGTCGCTGAGCTATACAAATATTTTTATTTAAGTCGCTAAACTATTTGAAAGTTCGTATTTATCGTAGAGCTATTAAGTTTTTTTTTTTAAATTTAGATTAGCGAGTTCTAAATAATGATTCAACAATCGATGCGTTGGATAGTACTCATCAACGATTTAAATTTTAGTTTGCAAATTAATGATATTTAAGTTGTTTCATAAAAAAGCAATTAATCATAACAAAGGAGAATGTGAGCTTTCAATGACACAAGCGGTTTCAACGAAAAAGATCATACAACAACGATATTGATAGGCTGATAACTTAAATAAAAACTTTCAAATAATTAAATGATCTTTTTGTAACTTTTTAAAGTCGAGAAATGTGAAATGAAACAGATATCAATTATCTTCGAGCAAAAACAAAAACAGCTTCAGCTATTATGTCCACCATTATAATGTCTTAATCATAGCACAACAAGGGCAGCCATTGATTTGGAGAAAGAAACTAATGTTTATGTACAAAATACTTTATTCACATATTACTTACAGTAAATCATACAGCATAAAATCTGGTTCGGTTTTTAGTAAGTACAAAAAACTATATTTACACTAAAGAATTCAATGCACACACACACACAACTTTCATGCTCCAAGTGAAGTCCCCCAACGAATCACACACACGCATAAATGAACAAACACCGATCTTCAGCTCCCGAAAGAAACAGCAGAAAAGGAAATGTCTGGTCTGATATTCACATCGTGTTTGTCTCTTAGCTACCGTTTTTTGCTGCTCGTTAGTTGATAATAGCTCAGATTTCAGTTTTACAGTATATACAGCACCTTTATACAATATTTATATCGACGATGAAACACGAGACCAAGTTCTTCCAGCAGATGGAGTAATAGAATAAAGATCCATAAGGAATCTTCGATAGTCTGAGATATTAGCTAGTCTGCAGAGATGAAAGCCACTGTTCCACGTAATTTTTGCTTGCTTCACATTGAAGAAACATAAGACACAGACAGAGTTAGCATAATGACATACACACTTGGACAAATTCTATGAAAGCTTACAGCATCACATTGGAGAACATAACACATTATGAACAAAAGATGAACAGCAGCTACCTAATCGTAACTACTCACCATTTCGGCCAAAGTAGGTCCTGAATTCTACATTATATACACACTCAAATATATATAGGTATGCAGGATATTGGAACTTACAAGAGCAACATGCCAATAAAATCAATTATCTTCTGAATGACATTAAAATCGAGATGAGCTAGACCGAACAACAATAAAAGTTCATTAGAGGCTCGTCCAAAATCGAGATGAGCTATCAATGAGTTACAACGTCCAAAACCTCAAGTATTGTTAGTCCTCCCTACTTTCCCTAATGCAATCTTGAACATTCCATCCAATTGTATTGTTAAAAAACCAGTGTAACTACAAATACCACACTAATTTGCTCTATAATCTAAGATACAGGGACTAATTTGCCTATTTTTTACTATAGGAGGCAAAATTCAACCTGACTATAAAAGCTTCCATGGTACATTTACAGTCGACCCCTTGAACAATTCAAGCAATTCAACAGTATATAAGTTTAAAAAAAAAAACTAAACAAGTTCCATATGTGTTCATAGTGCCAAAAATAGTGTTAGCAAATGGAAAATGACCTGCAAAGTGCTATCCTATCCTGCATCTTAACCTTTTTTCCACATATATATATATATAACATACATAACAGTCAAATACTTGGGAAATTAGAAATGGACAATACCAGAAGAATAATAGTTAGGAATGTTGACAATGGCACCCAAAAGGTTGTTCTTTGGATCTTCCAACATATCATCTTGTCTATGACCATAACATGGAACCAACACAGCAAAGCTATTGTCTGATTCATCATCACTGTTGAAACCAGGTCCATGAGGTTCCATCCATCCAATGGAGTAATCTGAACCATCGGATTCGGACCCCGAAACACACCCTCCGTCCGACGGGACAATAACTACATCATATTCCCTATCAATCTTTCTTTCTTCACGGCTATGCCATTTCCTCCTAACTTTTCTAGATGAAGACGCCATATTAGCTCTCTTAACCAATGGAAACTTCAGATTATCCGAATCTAATAAACCGGAATCCGGCGACGAACTTAAAGAAGATCCATTAGCAATTCTAGGTTCTTGATGTTTACCACTCCATAACCACCATGAAAGATGAGTAAAAGCCACAGCCATATGTATATAATCAGCTATAGCTCAATCTAATATGCAAATCCCCAGCAAAATCCAAAACCAACAAATAGGCAATCTGATCACCACTTTCTGCATTTAAAAACAAAACACATACTCAAACAAAACTGCATTGAAATCATAATTCTCTAAAGCAAAAGCAACCCTTTACTTTAAACCTTTAAAAATTAAATTGGATTCCTCTCAAATTTCCATTTTTTTAGCTAGAAAAAAAATAATAAAAAAAGACAGTACAAGGAATTTAGACAAATTTCAAAGGAGAATAAGTGATAACCGGTCCCATAAAAAATCAAACGAAATATCCGAAAAAAGGGAAAAGAAAAAAAACCCTTTTCTGCTAAAAATAGATTTCTCAAATTTGACTACCTATTTTCCTCTCCTTTTTTTTTTTCAAATTTTCATTTACATTTTCTCAATCAGTTCCGAACAGAATTTCAAATAAATCTCAAAATAAGCCATTTAAAGATATACAGAAAAGGAGGAAGACTTTTAAAGCTTTATCAGCAAAAGAGGAAAAGAAAAAAAGAACCCAAACATTGTTCCTTGTGTTTCAAATAAAAAGAGGAAGATTCAATGGAGACTTGAAAGAACAAAAAGAAAAAAAAAATCAATCAAAGTACCTTCAAAAAGCCACCCAACGTAAAAGAAAAATACCACCCAGATTTTCAGATAATCTGCAAAGGAAAATAAAAAAGGGGAAAAAAAGAAAACGGTGATGGAATCCAAATTCTACAAATTTTTTAACCTCACTTCACTTCCAAGAATCAATCTTTTTTTGCTTTAAAAAGAGAAAGATTCCCATAGAGATAAAAAGAAGAGTTCTTTTTGGGTTTATATTAATATCAGCCGATTATATATTTTAACAGCAGGTGAAAATAATAATATTATAATAATAATGTAAAATTATGATTTATTTACTAGGGAGTTTTATTCCATGAGCTCAAGAGTAGGGGGAAACATTTGAATTTAGTGAATTAAGGGTATTTTTTGGAGTTCAGATATAAACTTTTAAGTTTTTTGTAGTTACGGATTACGGGGAGAAGTGGGATTTTTTTGTTAGAAATGAGATTGGGTATAGAGGATTAACGACATTTGACTGAAATCGATTTCCAGGTCAGAAATGTGGGGCGGTAGAAAGGTTGACGTGGCGGGTTTGACCCGAAAGAAACGTGTAAGTGTAGCTCAAGTAACCCATGCCCACTTCCCGGGAAATTCCAACCTCTTTGCGCCGTACTTTCGTGTCTCTAATTTCCCCCATTTTCTCTAATTAAAAAATAATTAAAGGTTAAACATATAAAAAAATTAAATTTAAGATTAAATTAATACGTGTAAATATTATAAGACTAAACTTAATATTAAACCAATAAAAAGGGTCCACGTCAGTTATCGAAAAGATTAATTGTTAAATGACTAAAATAGAATAAAAATATTTTTATAGTTTATTTTTAAAAAAATTAAATTGAAAATTGAAAAAAATTATTAAGTTGATGGATAAAATATTGCTTTGTCCATGATAAGTTGAAGTCTTTGATTCTCCTATACTTATCCTCTTTTAGCAAAAATGAATTATTTGTTTACAATGATTATCACTTATTATTATTTTCTTAAAAAGATATTTGATTAAATTATTATTTCACTAATTTAAGTTGGATTTAGATAAATACAAAATTATTTTGAGTTGATTGGGTCCGAATTTAATTTAAATAATAAAAATATTTTTAAGATTTAAATTTAATTATGAAATTATATAAAACATCAATTAAAATATATTTTATTATTTGGTTAGTTTTAGTCTCTATATTCTATTAATTTTATAATTGCAGTACGAAGACAAATGGAAGCAATTAAATCCTCGGTTAAATGTTGTTATTAGTCATTTACTATATTTTTCAATTTGATCATCCATAGTTCTTATACTTTTAAATTTTAAAATTTCAATATTGACATATACTGCACCCGTTAAATCCATTACCTAGACTTTTTATGAGTAATATATGAAAATAACAAGTAAATTTTTAAAAATATTATAATTTAATAAATTTAACAGATACAGTTTGATCAGATTAAAATTTCAACTTTTGAAAACTAAAATCGTAATTTATGCACATTACAAGGACCAAAAACAAAATTTAACCTATTTTTTAGAAAAAAAAAAAGATAAAGGACAACATCATAAACCAAAATCTTTGGTTGGCTAACATTTCTCCACCAGAACGAAAAATTGTCTAAAAATATTCCCAAAATCTTTCAAAAGAAAATCCCATTTTGTTTGAATCATTGAGACGACAACTCCCCACCAATGGTGCACATGGAAAGATCTATTATGTGATAAAAGCTTATGCACTTTTTAAAATTTTCCAATCACTATTATTTTTTAGTATAAAACTTTGGTATATTTTTAGTGCATGAGTAAATGTTGGCCATATATAATAAGATTGTGAAATGAATGATATGACTTTAGGAAATAAATGTGAAGCCTTAGGGACCCACATTTGTTTACAAGTGGGCCTAATTTTTCGGCTTGATTTGGACAGAGAAATTATTGGACAAAAAAATTTGTAAATTGGATCAACATGAATCAAACTAAGTCATTGAATATAAAAATGATTTTATTTTATTTTTTTATTATGAGAATAGTTATATTGATATTAATTAAATTAAGATCTAATCATTATAACTTTATTAATTTTAATTAATAATTCAAGTAATTTAAATAAAAATAATAAAAAAGAAAATTCATATCACAATATGAATAAGTCTACTCGATATAAGCTTATCATATTTCGACACAATTATTTAGTTAACTTTTGATACCAGTCCTTGTATTTTGTAAAAATTGTATATTTAATCTCCATATTTTAATTTTATCAATTTTAATCCCTATACTATTCAAATTGATCAATTTTGATCCTTATACTTTTCAAATTTTAAAAATTTAGTCCTAACTCAAATAGTAGAAGATAAATTCGTTTAGTTAAATTCAATGACTAGTCCTATACAATATGTACAATTGTAAATTTAATCTATATTCTCCTATTAGATCATTCCAAGTCCATATGCTTTTAGATTTTGAATCCTAGTCTTGATGCAAATGCCAATCTTTAATCCATTAATTAAATTTTTATTGAGTAATATATGAAAATAACTAGTTAAAATAGTATTATACATATAATAATATGTTTGTCGCATTAGATTTTAGAAATAAAAAAATTAAATTTAATAAATTTAACAATTATCGTTTGATAAAAACTACAATTTTAAATTTTAAAAAATATAGAGACTAAAAATGACCAAATTAAAACACAAAAACTAAATATATAACTTTGATAAAGTACAAGTGCTGATAGCCTAATTATTTAGTTTGAGTCACCTACAAGTACAAGCTTTGGTTGGAATTATTGGCTGTTAAATGTCAAAGCGAATCAACAACCCCTTGTAAGACATGTTATTTTGATACTTTTAAGAAACCTTAGGCTAAGGGAAATGAACTTGATGAAAGAAATTTAAAAAGAAAAATTATTTGAAGATAATATCAAAATAATCTAAATTTGGATGGCATAAATTTAATACTTCATCTAATACCAAGAACTCAATAACTTCCACGTATTTTAACACCATGGTCGCTTCAATATGTCCTACAAGTTTCGGCTTATTGCCATTGTATTTTAAACATTTAGATTATCAATTCGGTTTTAATTCAATAAAATATTTTAAAAAATTATAAAACCCAACTCCATCTATTTTTTTCAGCTCCAAATTATTCCCTCAAAATCCAATTCAACCCTTTTGTCCTGATTCCAAATGGTTTGCTCAAAATTTCATTCAATCCTTTTGTCTAGTTCGGTTCTAACAACCATTAGCAACATGTTTAAAGCTCAAAATTTGTTCTCGAACCCATCTCTCCCTATAAAATTTGTATGCTTATTTCAATAAGAAAAAACACTCAAAATCCCATGTGAAACTTAGTAAAGGAATACCTCTAGTAGCCAATGCTATAGTTCGCCTGAGTACAATGCTTTCGAGCAAGTAACTCGTACACTTTCAGATAATTTTCCGGGGTACTTGGAAAAAATACTATAAGGGCTAACCTGAAATTTTGTTTGTTCTTCTTGTTCCTCTTGTATTTTCTATCACAGGTAATGGCTGATCCTTAGTATCAGGCTGAATGACTGTTTTTTGGCCTTTCTTTCTAGGGTCAAGTTTTGCAGCAGTTGGTTTGACCTGTAAGAATTCGAACTTGTCATTAGCAACCAGAGGAAATTTTTGTTACTTAAGCATAGGGTACCATTTCTTCTGCTTTTGTTCATTTCAATCTTAGGGAAGAAGACCCTCAAACAATCTTTAATGTACCTAATATCTAAATGTGGACATGAAAAGGTGTGCGGCAGGAAAGCATACCATTGTGTTCCCAATCTCTCGTAATGGCTGCTTTCTAGATCCGCAGTCTTCATTTGTATCAGGAATGTTTTTAACAGTTTTATTTTGAATCAGGATAGTATCATGAATCGTGCCTTTCAGTTCTTCAACAATATCTTCGGGCATCTTTGGTTGTGGTATGTCGTCCAATTTGAAAGGAACTTTTTTATTATTCGTGCACTTGGCCAATGCGCAGCCACAAGACGCCCCGCAGCTGCTCCCTGCTGATCGACATCTGCATTTGAGGGTCTTACACAAAGACTTTTTGGAACAGGAGCAGCACACTCCTGAAGGTTTCTCGATCATTGAAGTATTTCCCTGAGAACACTCAGATTCAGATGCATCTGTGCCGGATGCATGAATATTACTCCCAATGGAAACAGAAGTCTGGACCAAGTCTGCCTGATTAACAAACATCAAAACTCAACGATTAGATATTATAAAGAGAATCTTAATCCATGTTAGTATCTATGGTTTGAAATTAAAAGCACCATGCTACAGGAAACTGAACTAACTTGTGACCTATCTGCTGGAACGAGTTGTGCCTTTGACATTTTCATTTGGCTAACCATACAACTTAGTTTAGCAACTTCTTCTCTTAGATCTGTTAACTCTGAATCATCTATGGAAGTTTCATTATCGCCTGTCCTGCAGCTTGAACTAGCAGGAAAGAACAGATTTAATAATCATTAGAGCAGTAGTAACAAAAGGACAAAGCAACCTTTGCGGTGAATGAAAAAGCAAGAGCGTGATCCTACCTGGATTTTTCCTCCCTTAGCATCTCCAATTCCAGCTTGAGTTTCTTTATCTCATCAACCATCCTAGAAAACAATGTACACTTAAATCGATTTTATGTATAAACAAATCAAGCCAGCAGTGAACTTCAAGCATGATCCCATAGCTGATTCAAACCAGGACTACAGGGGAATTATTGTTTACAGAACTCACTTTTCAATTCGATGTTCGTATTTTGAACATACTTCATCAAGCTTCAGTTTGGCTTCAAAGTCATTCTCAATACCCTGCATCAGTGCCATTATAGAAACACCATCATTACCATCATCAAACAATTGCCCCTACCCTTCCAACCCCATAGACACAAAATAAATAGTGAGAAAAAGGGGGGAAACACTAAAATCAACTTTAAGATGCAGTATAAAATGGTGGAAAACTACCTCTATCATTCAGTTAAAAAAATAAAAAGAATATGCATGACATCATGATGATCCATTTACTCCCTCAGGGTACATGTACAAATCCCTTTTCAACCAATTGCAACTAAGGTACATGTTCAAAAAGAAAGCATTTCTTCATGGATCTATAACACATACCTGAGTTCCAATGTTGATGCCAATTCTAGCACCTATTTATGGTTTACACAAACGAGAAGTCAATAAATCATAATCAAACTAAATATATATATAGGAGGACTTCTTATTTTCTAACCAGCTATTTTGCCAGATGTAGCCTTTCTAGATTCAGTTAGCTGTTTTAGACGTTTTGCTGCCACAAAAGCTTCTTTTGTTTTCTGCTGCAATACCTAAGATAGAGGCATAAAAGAAAAGGAAAAAAACTTAAGAATATATTTACCAAATACTAGTCAACAGAAAATAAAGTAAGGTAACATAAAAAGAAGACTGATATACATGCTTTTGCCTCTGAATGAGAGTTGAGAGCACATGCTTCTCATACTTGTTCCTCCTTTGCTCTTTCTTAAGCTGTTAAAAGGAAAATGAATAATTAACATATGATGAAGCCTTCCCAGCAAAAAACTGCTATCTCACAGGGCGTCTCCTTGAAATAACTAAGGAAGAACAGCTTATATTTTAACAGATGATGCGAAAAGGATGATTAGGTGAGCAATCATGGGCAGTTCTGAGATAGCGCCATATGCCTAATATTCAGCTTACAGAAGAAAACAAAGTAATTACCAGCATAGACACATTAAGAGTTTTTGTTTTCTTTTTATTGTATGCCTCATGCAGAACATTTTTGTATGGTTGAATTGCTTAAGCATCTCACACGTTAAGAGTGAATACAAAATCTATTGAGCATTCAGAGTAAAAGAGAAAAGCTCAGTAACATATGCCAGTGTATTAAAGATGCTAATCAGTAATCACAATACTTGAACATCACAAGGTCGTTCTTAACTACATATAATGATAAGACAGAAAATATGACCCAGCACAGTCATTTTGAAAAGAAAGAATAAAATGTAAAACCTAAACATATAAGCATTGTATTTCCTAGGATTTACGGTGATAACCAGAGCATCATTTAAGCACGGCTAATATGCAAAAAATACATACCTGAAGAATTTCCTTTTCAAGCGAAGCCTTGCATAACCTGAACTGCATCGATTCAAGCTTCATCTTGCATTGGAGCTGAACCTAAATAAAGGAAACTTCCAGCGATAATAAAAGCAACAAAATGAATGTCATAGTTCTACACAAATGCTCATCTAAATCAAGTACTCACCTTTTGCACCTTTAATCTTTGAATCTCATCCTGGAACTGTTCTGACATTTCATCTGATTTAGGCTTTTTTGCCGAGAGTTGAGACTGTATGCCTAGTTTCCTCAACTCCACAATCTGAGAATGTTGAACATAGCTTAGTATTGAACCTTGATTGTAATTCCCCATTTAACGAAGATGTGAAACAAATACCTTCGGAGAGGTCTCTGAATTTCGAGAATGCCCTTGATCCAGTTTTTGAACACCAACACAGGAGTTTGGTGTAACGTCAAACACTTTGCTCCTTAGCTCCTCAATCGCCCTCTGCCATTCCATAAACACGTTTATTAAAAGTTGAAGGCATAAAACTGAATTTTACATTTAATCATCTGATGCAGTCTTAATAAGATTTTTAGTTGCTTCCTCAATCACCACAAATCGATAATGTAAATGATAAAAGCACAATTCAATAGTATTTCCTCGGAATCACTAGAATCTCAATGCCCTAAATCATTACCCTGAATGTTCTTAGCAACCAAACAGATTCCACTAGATTAATAAAATTTTAAAGAGGACAACAGTTTTGTTCACTCAACTGCGATCAGATCTATTACATTCCTGCATTTCAAAACAACTAAATAGACTCACTTAAAAAAAAACCAGAGATTCACCTTATAAGAAAAGAAATAGAACAAAAATGAAAACCAGAAAATCGAATCACTGAATCACCTTAAGAGTCTCATTTTCTAGCTCCAAATCTCTGATCCTATTAGCCGGATTTCCCTTCTCACCCGATACGATCAAAGGCGAAGTAGAAGAATCGGCGGAGCCGCTCTTTTGCTTAGAACGACGATTTGGCTTCTTCATTTTCTTTTTTCTTTTACCTGAAAAGTGAACTGAAAACCGAAGCAACGATGATTCAGATGAAAATGATCGAAAACAAATATTATTGCAAAATAGTCGATCAATAAATTATTTTCCAAGAAAAATAAGTGGAAAAAATCAGGAATAGGATACCAGAACTGTTCTTTGGTCTGCCTAAACTCAGCCTAGCGTCTAGAGTTGGGAGAAAGGAGCGCAATTCTTTCAAATGGAGAGTTTCTCATTTTAGTTTTCTAGGTGAGATTTTGTTGTTGTATATTAAAATTGAAGGTTATTCGACCAAAAAAAAGATATTGAATGTTAATTTTGAATTTTATCTTTGGTTTAAACAATAAAATAATATTTAAATTTGATATTTAATTTTTTTATCAGAATTAATAAATAAATTATTAATTCATTGTTGATTTTATCCCAACTGTTAATTCCATTATAAAAAAATTCAACCAATCACAATGAAAATATCTATATTTTTTAATATATTACTAAAATTTATAAATACATTTAAAAATAATTTAAAATTATTAAATTTAGACGGTAAGTAAACCAGCTCCTGCTTCACTTACTGACTACCTCTTCGTATATTTTCAAAATAGGCACTCTCAAATAGGTTATTTATATATGTCATTGAAAAAACATAATTTATTTCCTTAAACCCTAAAAATTAAACTATATTAAAGTCGCCTAAATCATGAACTCTAAATTCACTAAACTCTAAATGTTAATATTTCAATTAAGGTTTAAGGTATTTAAGTGGGATAAGTGGAATGGAACCCTAAATGTTGAACCCAATCTATACACCTTCAATCCTATATGTTAATGTTTCAATTTAAAATTTAAAATTATGAGAAAATGAATTAGAGTTTTAGGGTCTGATATTTTTGTGAAATGGAAGAAAAGAAAGGAGTTAAATATGTATTCATAAGCAAAACTGATTAGAGCCTAGACACCATGAGAGATAAAATCTTTGGTTAATCTCTCTGAAAAAGTAGTATGAACTTGACACTAACACATGTTGAGATCAATGTAGTAACTTTAATAATTAAATTCTCTAAAAAATCTACACAAATTAGACCTCAGCACTTATAAATATCGATATCAAATTAAATTTTGTCGTCTCCTTCCCCTTAACACTATAAAAACCCCAAACAAAAATTCTTTTCAACCTAAACCATAAATTTTTGTAAGTATTTTTTATCACAATTATATATTAATTGTAATATGCTTAATGTTTAGGAATGTTAGATGTTATTATTGTTTTATTACCATTTTATAGTTAGATTACTTGAACAAATAACACTTCAAATGTGTGCTCTTAGAATCTTAAGAACTCAAATCCATCGTAAAGGATTAAAAACGTTTGAACAAGAATTAAAGAACTATTTGATAGACAGAGGCGAAGCCAGAAAATTTTTTTAGGGGGGGCTGGATGAAATTTTAATTTTTTATAGTTTATATTTTTATAATTTGCAAAGGATTAAATTAAATTTTTATAATTTTAAGGGGGGAAACGTACAATTTTACATATACTAATTTAAAATTTTTAAAAAATTTCAATGGCCTAAAATGTAATTTTCTATTTTAGGGGGGCCGGGGCCCATGCTAGCCCTATAACAGCCAAATTTTTTAGTGGTGTCGGAAACAGTGATTCGAAATCACTAAATCCGACGAGTAAGTTTAGAAATTTTAACAAATAATAATTATAGGCCAAGCGCGAACTTAAAAGAATTATTTTTAATTAGTAAATTTTGCGATTTTAAAAGAATTAATCAGGTAAATTTGGTTGAAAACTAGGTATCGAGACCTTGGATTTATAAACCGAGCCATAAATATTTTTATAAATATTTATGGAGTGTTATTAAGTTAGTATTAAAGTTTCGTTAGAAAATTTTAACGTTTGGTTAGTCAATTAATTAAAAAGGACTAAATTGAAAATAGTGCGAAATTTGTTAAATTGTGATTAAATAGTTTAAATGATTAAAAATGAGGGATTTAAAAGGCAATTGGACCCAAATTGTATGGGCTGGACGGTTGGGCAAGAAAATCAGCAAAAAAGACAAGGAGAAACAATGGCAAAATGGGAAATTTTACAAATTAAACATATAAAACAAGACAAATTTGAAAAATCTAGAGATATCATCATTTTTCTTCAGCAAAAATGCCATGGGAGGTCTGAAAGCTGCTGGTTTTTCATACTTTGACATATGTGAGTTCAATTCTTACCCTTTTCTTTGAGATTTTTATGTTTTTGTGACTTTTACAATTAGGTCCAAGTGTTTAATTCATTAGTTTTTGATTTTATGAACAAAATTAAAAGCTATCATTGATAAGTGTTAGCTCTTTATGATGAAATAAAATGAATTTGAAGCTTTGATTTTGTTGTTTGATGATTTTATCAAGTAATTTCAATAGATATTGATTTTAGGACCTAATTGTGAAAAAGTTGTGAATTAAGGTTTAGTGTTAAAATTCTGAATAGTTTAGAATGATGGAATAAAATGTTAATTGAGAAAAATTAGCTTAATAGATGGGCTAATTGAGCAAGGACTGAATTGTATGACCTTTGAAATTTAGAGGAAAAATGGTAGTAAACCTCTTGAACTAAAACAATATTGGACAGCAGAAGTAGACTAACTTTGAAAAATCACCATAAATTGTATAAATCGAATTAGAAGATGAATAAAATATTAAATTAAAGCTTATTGAGTCTAGTTTTTCATAGAAGAAGCGGTGTAAGCAATGGATTTGTAAATTATGAGATATAATGAATTTTGTGAGACAATGTTAGAATGAATTCGGGTTCCCCTGTTTTGACTTTGGAAAATCACCAAAAATTGGAGAAAATTAATTAGAGTCTAAAATTTATATGCTTAGAATCCTTAATGAGTCTATTTTTAATATAAATCAATGGGAACATTATCTGAGTTTTGTAATGTGATATAATTAATTTTTAGTGAAGAGAGGTCAGAACTGTTGGATAGTGAAACAGGGGAAACTTAAATGAATAAACTGTACTAATTGGATAAACAAAAAATTCTTAAAATTTTATGGTGGAATTATATGTGAGTCTAGTTTTAGGGAAAATTTATGGATCTTAATTTTGAGCTCTTTAGCTCGAATTATAAATAATTGAGTGACTATGACTCGTATGAATAGATTGATGTGAGCATTAATAAGTAAATTGTGAAATCGTACTTACAAGAATGTTATATACATTAAGGATGTGGAATGGAGACGAGGAGGAGAAAAAAATATATATGAATATTCAGTTAGCATGGCTAATTTGCATGTTTAAGCTCATGGACTAAATTGAATAAAAGTAAAACTTTAGGGGGCAATTTTGTAAAAATGTTAAAAATGACTAAATTGAAGGGAATAAATTGTTTTATTATCTAAATTAATAAATTGAATGAAATTATCAATTTAAAATTGGGTGAAATTTGGAAAAATGGTAAATTACCAATATGCCCCTAAATTTTGGTATTTTTGTAATTTAGTCAGGTAGGTTCGGATACCCTGAATGAGCATGTAAATATGAAAATTTAAGTATTGTATCGTATTTTATATGATATTTTGAATTGAATATATGAAAAGGATGTTACATGAAACATGAAACATGAAAATGAATACTAAATAATATAAATTAATTGAAATTATTCTGAAAATTTCGGTAATGCCTCGTATCCTATCCCGGTCTCAGGTACGGGTATGGGGTATTACAAGCCCCCTGGCTACGCCCCTGTTGATAGATCCGAATAATAATAGTTTTGTTGAACATATTATAAACCTAATGACAAGTAACAAATAATTTGAAAATGTTATATAAAGATTAAAGATGAACATATTTAGTATAGAACTTCAATGAAATCGCTGTAACCACTATAAAGAAAAATACTTTGTATCATGTTCGATTACTAGAGACGAAAAGAAATAAGTTTTAAATGATAGAAGGGAGACTACGAGGATAAGGATCGTCTTAGTTAACTCAATAATGTATATTAAAAATAATAATTGCTCATTCTTTCCTTTGTGTTTCCATTTTGATATATATAAGATTGGATAAAAAAAATTTAATCCATTATTGAAACATCATGGATATAGGGTTAAGATGGTTCTCATCACCATGCTCTTACTTAGCACAAGTGTTAAAGCCAGGGCCGAATTAAAAATTTTTTTAACAAGGATAAGAAGTTAATTATAATTTTTTTTATAGATCAAAAGTTTATTATATATTAATTTAGAACTTTGTAATTTTTGAAGGAACTAAATAAAAAAAATCATTTTTGGGAGAATTAATTTATAATTTTTATTTATTTATAAAATGATTGAATTAAAAAATTTTCATTATAAGGGATAAAGCTCAATTTCTCTATATATTAATTTATAGTTTATCTATTTATAAGAAGACTAAATTGAAAAAAAAAACATTTTTACGGCCCAACCCTTGACTACTCTCTTAAAATTCGCCACTAGTCGAAGCATTATTAACTATGAAAAAGATCTTACAGATTAATTGTTATTAAAATTTATTGTATGCCCTAAATCATATATAAGATTAAACTAGATGATGTTTCTATATCTAATTGATGTTCTAGGAAGTTCATTTTTGTAACAATAAGTAGGCATGGAAAGAAAACTAGTTTGAATATAAATGCAACAAGTGAATTATATTAAAGAAAAGAAAGATAATTAGATATTGTTATCAGTATAAGAGTATGTGAGTTTTAGTGCGTTGAAACACGTTAACAAAAATTAGGGAGGGGTCATTAGTAATTATAAACATTCTATAAAATATATATATTAAAAACCTAAAATGATATTAATGTTAAAAAAAAAAGTAAAGCATTAACATTTATAAAAAATAAAACTTATATAGCATACTTAAAAGTTATTAAAATTGAAGTAAATAAATAAAACCATTCATCTAAAAAGCTTTATTCAGACTAATAATTACATAAATAAATAATAAAAATTATATAAACAACATTAAATAATTAAATATCCCAACTACTTTCAACTTAAAAGAAAAATAATAAAAAAAGTACAATATTAGAAATAAAATCCCCACCGGAGGCAATATTTTTTCACTGAACCAATGAAAAGTAACCCCCGGGGGTAAAGCTCCCATGCTCCTATCGCACCCCCCATTGTTGGGGTTCGGCAAGTTCCCCATGGAACGCTAATAACTAGTTCTTCAACTGTTAAAACGACGTCAACTCATCATCACTTTCAAGGATCCAACTCTTCATGTTGGATCCTCCTTGTATAGTTTAAAGGGCAATGAAGAAAGAGAAAGAAAAAATAATCAAGGGGGGTTAAAAGGAACTAACATCATAGTTTAACGGCGGCAGTTCTCTTTTTCTTCTGATGTTGTTGGAGCAAGGACGGTGGTTGTTTCCTTGTTGGTTAATTCATGTGGTTGACTAGCATTTCTTACTCTAAGCAATTTGTTGCTATTTGATGAAGCTGCTGATCGTATTGTGCTTGTTGGACGCCCATCTGATTGTTTTGGAGGATCTACATTTTTTGGACTTTGGGGTGTTGTTGCAGTATTCTCTCGCTGTGAAGATGGTGGAGGAACAGGAACCAGTTGAACCACTGATTTTCTCCATTTCTTTCTCTTGTCAGACTTTGGTGCATTATGTTTAGCCTGTTAAAAAAGAGTAATCTCAGCATGATTCTCTAAATCTATTGTCAACAACAGGCAAGAATTTTCCATATTTGAGTTATGTAAGGTCATAAATTGGTAGAAGTAACTTGGAGGCCAATTGGCTCATTTATTAAAAAAATGAGTAAATTAATCTCCCTATAATAGAACATACAAAATGAAATCTAACGTCTAAAATAATGCTCTTCATGGTACTTTTACCGTGATAAATCTTACCAATACGTTTCCAATGTCCGTGAGAGCTTTTCTTGCATCACCATTGTCATTTGTTGCAACTGCCTTCTCACTCTCTAATGCATTCTGTAATAGCACTGCACCATGAGCAACAAGGTTCTTCTCTTCTTCATTAGTGCCAATATCATTGCCAATATCATTTGCCATGTTTACTTCTATTTCTCTATTGGAACATTTGGCCGAAGAGCAATCACACGCCTGTCCACAACAACTTCCATTTGCTCTACAATGGCATTTTGATGTCTTGCACAAAGAGTTGTTACAATTGCAGCATAATAATCCATCAGTTCTCCCTTTAACCTCATTAACGTCTCCCTTGTTATTTTCCAAGTCATTGGCATCTGATTTATGAATTCCCATACTTAAAGCTTTGTCTCTAGCTCTATGAGCTTTTCTCCTATCCGGCTCTTTTTCAGATTGCACCCAGTCATCATCATCGCTTGCTTTCTCGTCTGAATGTTCTGACGGAGATGTATCCATGTCCTCTGTAAAATTTACAGAGTTTCGCTGTTCCTATAATCATAAATTTCAAGTCAGAAGTAATTACTAGAAACCATTCCACTTTTTGTAAAGGAGGGGAGTGAAACCGACCAGTTTCCGCAACTCATCAGTTTCGCCATTTGAGTGCGGGATGTAAGAATCCGCTGTTTCTCTAATGGAGTGTTTAATGATTGCATTCTGTTATAGGACTCATGCATGCCAAATCAGAGTCTAGATTACAAGCACAAGGGACATCAAAGTAGAATATCGAAGAACCTTATTTTTAACACCAATAAGAAATGAAACCAACCTTCAATTTCACTTCACGCGTGAGAGCAGCCTTTTCTGCAGCAAGTTGTCTAGTAAGACCACTAAGTACCACCACCTTTTCATTCAGATCTTTCATTTCTGCATCTTTTTCTCGGCAATGAACTTCTTTATCTCGCAATGAGCACCTTCAAAGAAGGGACATCAGGTTAATACTTGAAGCAAAACTATGATAACGGAGCAAAAAGTTGAAGCAAATCAATTTAGTAAACAATGGAAATAGAAAGATTTCATGTGAATGCGATTTTTCTATTTGGAAAGATGCGTTACCTTGAGGATGATGCTAAATTGAAAAGATGGTTCATAATATGTCTTGCATCACCAAGAGACCGAACATGGTTCCACCGTCCTCTTCCACTAAAAGTACGTTCACGTTCTTCAGCTTCAGACAGTTGTGAGGCCATAGCGACCAGAGTGCTAGAAGTAGCAGCAAGCATGTTTTCTAGAGCAAAAATCCTTGAGTTTCTTGCCTCAGCGGACATTGTCTCGTGATAATCTCTGCTGCATTTTGGTAGCATTAAAAGAAAAGTACCTTCACAAATATGGGAAGAAGAAAAAAGAAAAAAAAACAATTTAAATTAAGAAGAGAAAAAACAAAAGCAAAAGTTTTAACCTTAATTCACTGTGCTTAAGTATCTCAGATTCTTCCTTCAGTCTTGAAACCTCCCTGGCCATCTTGGCTCTCCTATGGTACAAACAAACAGAACATATTTTGATATGTCAACGCCATTATAATAAAAGTACCATAAGAAAGCTTCCATTTCCAAGCTGAGATCTTCCGTAATAGAAATTAATAGATATTAAGCCTTATGTTGAAAAAATTCTGTCATCCTTCACAAATCGAAGAGCATTTTGAAATCTAATTTATCTTTTACAGAATGACAAACAGTCATTTCTTTTCTTGCCTTTCCCTTGGAGGAGGGAGGAAGCACATTGGCATCCTTGGTCAATGCACAATCTTGTCTAAAATAAGTAGACAAGAAAATAAAGATGAAAAATAAAACTGAATACGAGACAATATAAAGAAATGTAAATGATCATGTTTTAACAAGCATTCAAACATCAAAGAAACAATTAAATGGTCAACCTTGTCAAACCAGAAGATCTAAAATAGTAGACATTAGCAACGTAGACCATAACTAAAACAAAAATAAAGAAAGAAGGTTAAAGGCAATCAGCTCAGACTCCAAAGATTTAAAGCAGTACACTCGTGAACCAGTATTAAAGAGTACTAAAAGTAAATCCTGAATTGCAACAAATCAATGCTCAGACTATATAAGTGAAATAAACTGGAAGGCTAAGCTATTTATAGCTTGGAATGGTATCTGCACATGGATTAATAAAAAGGACTCACTCTTCCACTTGATGTTCATATTCAGAGCGTACTTCATGTACCCGTACTGTGACCTCAAGTTCATGCTCCACAGTCTGCAGTATTGCCTTCAACAGAAGAAAACATATTATATCAAAAAAGAAAGCCACTTAGAACATGAACTAAAATCTACAAGTAATAAATATAACCCCTATCATGTCAATTCAGTAAAATATGTTCGACCAAAACTGATTGGTCTAAGCAATTCCAAATCATTCTATTTAATCTGTTTGCTGTTATCAATACCTGAACTCCAGGACCATTGCCATTTCCAGCGCCTGCACATCAAAGATATTATTGCCATTGAGTGATAATTACACCAAAAAGAAAAAGAGAGAGAGAGAGAGAATAAACTGCATGATGCAAAAATGGTTCTTACTAGAAGCTTCACGCGAGGAAGCCTTTCGGGATTCTAGAAGTTCCTTTAGCCTTTTTGTATCCATAGCAGCCTCTTCGGTCTTCCTTTGCAAAACCTAACATGCATAAGGAAAGAGTGAATGCAGTTCCTTAGAATTAGAAAGATCAAAGCTTTCCATGTAAAAATAAATGTCCCCCACCATCTTTTGCCTCTGATTTTGAGCTAAGAGCTTGTGCATCTCATACTCATTTCTTCTTCCCTCTTTCTTAAGCTGGTTGTCAGAAAAAGAGAGATTACTCATATGTTGACAAAGAAAATTGTTGCTAGATACAATTCCCAGAATTTGCATGTACCTGATGAACCTCTTTCTCTCGCGATGCTTTCCATAGCCTAAACTGCTCGGATTCTTGCTTGATCTTTTGTTGCAGTTGAACCTAGGAAAATACACACACACACACACATTATTTCTGGTAGCAAAAATTCTATTCCCCTTTTGAAAGAAACAACTCCAGTTTTTAAGATGAAAAAATGGAGAGCTTGGGTCAATATTCACCTTCTCAGATTTGATTCTCTGAATCTCTTCCTGAAGTCTCTTGGCTGCTTCATCACTTCTTTGTTTTTGTCTCAAAAGCTGAGCTTGAGCATCTTGCTTCTTCTTCAACTCTGCAACCTGTAAAGCAAAAAGCTATATAGTAACTGATAACTGCTGTTGATAGCAGGGGAAAAAAATTCAAAACGCACCTGTGACTCAAGGACATTTAATTTGTGCAGGTATTCTTCCCTTAACTTTTGAGCACCAACATCAGAAGGAGAAGAAATATTGGCTAGATTTTGTCTGAGCTGATCAATTTCTTTCTGAAAATTGACAAATAAAAAGAAAAGGAATTAATATTATAGGATACCACTAATCACAAAATAACACTAACTTTAACAAGGGGACTAACCTGCAAAGCCTTTTTCTCTAGTTCCAACTCAATAACTTTCTTCTCATAATGTTGTCTAAGAACTGAGGTGTCAGAACTTGTAAAACGTTTCATTTCAGCCTTAAACATATAAAAAGCCATTTCGAAATATATAAAATGAAAGAACATGTGAAGGAGAAGGTAAAACCAAAATGGTCAGAAAAATATTTTGCATTTGAGTGATAACATAAACATCTTAACAAGTGATTCACAAAAAATTGTAGCAATAACTAGATCAAGCTGTTCTGCCTCTATAAGGACAGCAGGTCAAAAAATCCTATAAACACTTCACTGCCAAATCTTCTTGAATCTTCTCATGTATTGGTAGCAGTAACTTAAAAAAGAGAAACTGAACAACCAAAGTAAAAGTGTAATGAACTAAGCACATTACCTCTTTCTGTTCAAGTCTTTTGTCCAACTCCATAAGTTCCAAGTCCAATTTTTCTTGGAGAGTAGAATGTTCAAGCTCCTTTTCATTATCCTCAATCTCATCTGGGTGAAGGAAGAATTATTCATATATGCCTTAGCTCTATGGTAAACTCTTAAAAAGTTGAAAAGTGAATCGAAGAAGAGTTGAAATGACAAAAATAGAAGAAGAGAAGAAATTAAGAATAACTTTGGCTGAGAATTATGTGTTTACTTTTCAACAATGTAATTCGTCTTATGATGAACATACAAGAAAAGTTTAACAAATAAAAGGAGTTAGTGTCTGACAAAATAATGAATGGTAAGAAGGTCACTACTTGCCCAATTTACCTGAAGAAGAATAATCATTTCCAGAAGAAAATAGCAAGTCCTTTGAGGTTTCATCTTCATCTTCATCTTCATCTATGCAATCAGAAATTCGTTTACACTTTGAGCTGCTTAAGCTTTTCACGCGTATCAATTCTCCTTCCAACTCTTGAATTTTCAAAAGATAAGTTTTCATCAAGTCAAAATCCTGGAATAATGCAAAAGCACGTGAGAACCAAAGATTATCTTTGTTAAAGACTAGATTCAATAGCTGGCACAGACCTTACCTGATTCTGGTTAAAGTCAATCTCATCCCATGATTTACCATTACGAACTAATTCAATTTTCGTTACCAGTTTGTCTTTCTCAACCTGAAATATTAAATTTACAGGAGATTCTGTTTTCTGTTTGACCAGCTACACAAGTATACTTCAAGCAAAAGGGAATTTTATATTTATAACAAACTAAAGACAAAAACAAAAGGGAAAGAACACCTGAGCATCAAGTGCACGTTGAGCTAATTGTTCACTAGTGAGCCTACGTTCTTGAAGCTCTTGTCGTAGCTCTCCATTGCTTGCTTCAAGTAAAGATACTTTGTGCTTGAGAATCTGGAGGGGGGAAAAAACTTTAAGCAAGCAGGTAAAGAAAGTCTGGAGATATGTTTGGATGTTCTATGTAAAAGTACCTGAAGTTCATCAAATGATGCATTACCATCACCACGATAAAACAAAAGTTCAGCTTGCAATTGCTCAATTTGGCTCCGCATTGCTTGCAACTGAGATGCCATTGGATCACGGTTTACCTAATCAAGTAGAAGATGAGAAGTTGTTAGAACAAGAATTATATTACCCAACAAAGAACATTTCTTTTGCAAGTATGTTACACAAGTGTCTTACAACTGCCTTATTCTGAATGTTTCGAGCACGATTGGCATATTTCAAGGTGTTTAGGGTTTCTTCAGCATTGGTGTCAGCCGGACTAACACAAGCTACTAGCAAATATAGAAAAAATCAATACTTTTGCATACTAAAAAATTGAAAGTAAAATCCTGGTACTAGTAATATATCAATAGTGACAACTTTTAATGCTATAAAAGATAAAAACAACATACCAATCATCACAGTTTTGCTGTTTCCTCCAAGAGAATCCTGAGAATTTAAAATTCCATAAAAAATGTTAGGTTCCCTTCTGGAGTAAGTAGTTTCACTGAAGGCCATTTTTATAAATATATTTTATGTTTCATGCAAATTTAATTACAAAACAAGGAGAATTATAGCCAGTACATTTAAAACGAATAACATTCCAGATCCAAAGAAACACGAATATCACCACATCCAAGTAAAAGTCTTAGAAAAGAAAACTGAACATATTTCCCTGTTCTTGATTTAAGAAATATCCATTTTCTAGCTGTTAATGCTTTTCCATCATAAAATGTGACACAATAAGTCATGACTAAACGAGCTCACTTCTATGGCTAAATGAAAACTGAGTTATAACAATTTGATTTACCCTGTTCGACTTTTTCCTGAACAGTCTACTTCAACAAAATGAAAGCATCCAATTAAAATTACAAGTAGTTGAAATGATTGTTCATAAATATCTGGATAGATCACTATTTAAAAAAAATTGCATTAATTAGAATAAAAAGAATCAAAGAGCCTGCCTGTAACAAGCGAGTCAACTTGCTATCACGATATGGTACATGTCCCCCTTCTTTCCTCTTCTTCTCATCTCCCAAGGCACTAATCACATTCCCTAGAGCTAGTAAACCTTAATTGATATGAATTCCTGAAAGAACAAAATGTCAAAATTTTAGATAAAAAAATAAGTTTCATATTGTGGCTTATTTAGAACCTATCACTATTTTAGTAAATAACATAAGGCATTGGAAAGCAAATAATCAGATATACCTTCTTTAAACCGCATTCCATTTGCACCTGTTCGTTTTGCACGTTCTGAGCCAGCAAGGTCCACTAAATGAAGCTTTGCACATAAGATGTCATCAGCGGTATCATCATTTACCCCACTTAGGCAGCTAGCAATCTTCTTCTGCTCCATGCTTATTGTAAAGATGGCATGTGAACGACTGGAAACAGCGTGACGAGCATTGCATTTGAAATAAGCACAAATTTACAAAATATACGAAAATTACATGATTTATGACTATGTAAACCTTATATATCTAATACATTGAACACAAACTAAAAAATCATTCTATACTTGTCAAAAACTAAGTAAATTGAGATATAAGCCAATTGCAGAAATTTTTTGTATCATTTATATGATATTATTACAACGGTCGTGGTATTTTAAACCAAAGAGAATATTGATTCTGGTAAAACCAAAAAAAGGGCAAAAACTACTAAAACATATTGCTTCATAACCCTCACCTTGATTGGCTGTTCATATTGGTACTTCCTGTAGCACGAGATAAAGAACCTCGTGCTAAATTTGATGCCATCTCTTCTTTTGTCCGAACTTCTGCCTCAGTCACCCCAGAAAGTGTTATTCCTCCATTCCCTGCTTCCCTAATTTGTATTGGAGGTCTTCCGGGACCCGTAGGCTTCGGAAGGGATGCCCCTTCAACTTTAGACAATGAAGCTTGATGTGAGTCGAGTAAGTCGAACACTTCTTCCTTGAATATCTATCAAATTCAAATATTACTGCATAAGTAGACTACCTGATAAAAAAAAAAGTTAAAAGAAATATTTTTTAGCCAACGAAATTACCTCAATAAATGATACTCTCATCAAAAATTCCGTGGAGTGTTTCATTGTCTCAACTCTTCTAAATATGCTATCCATAACTTTAGGTATAATCCCACCATTACTTCCCTCCCCCGTGTAATTGGTTCCCATCGTATATGTTTTACCAGAACCCGTCTAAAGAAAACCAGAAATACAACATCATTGCTACTCAATAGTAAAATTTTATTGGGAAAAAAAAGCTTAATAATAATTAAGAAAACCCTCAATAAAACAAAATGAAACTAACCTGACCATATGCAAGTACAGTTGCATTATAACCATGAAAAAGTGCATCAATCAAAGGAGCAACACAATCATCATAAATAGCAAAAGAAGGCGATCCCGCTCCCCCATAAACGTAATCATAAGTAAAGGCATGAGACTCAATTTGAACCTATAATCGTAACCATAAAACAATAAATAAACAGGAATTTCTTTCGATATAAATTTTCAAATTCAATAAATTCATTATGATTAATACCTGAGGTTCGCCGGGAAGGACGGTGATGCAATCAGTGCATCCATGGAGAAGCTCTGCACTAATCAACGGCCGAATATTAACGGCGACTCTCACGGAATCGGGACTCTCCATCTCCTATATAATGCGATCAAAATCTAAAAAAAGAAAAAACCTAAATCAACGAAAAGAAAAAGGATAATCAAAGTATCAAACTATGAAAAACATCTTTAAAATTCACTCAAAATCAAATGCATCACATCTAAAATCCTAAACCTGATTGAAGAACACAATGCTTGAAGGAGATGGAGCTTTTTTCTTTCTTTCTTCTTTTGAGTTTTTGGTTTTAAGTTTCTCTTAGACGTTAAAAATTTTGAATTTTCGGAGGAAAAAAAAGACGGGAAGGTCTGAATTCAAAAATGTTAAATTGAGAGTAAGAGAGAGTATCACGTGACTTTCACGTGAGGTAACGTCCGACAGCGAGACAGACAGGTAGGATAAGGTTAAAAATTGGGCGGTAGTTAGGGGCTTAGGCTTAAGGAGCGGTTAAGGTTGGCGCGCATTGGTCTAATCCTGTCTTAAACCTTTTTAAATCATTGATTATAACTAATTAAAACTGCTTTTGAGTAAATTAAAGAAAATTAGGTGGAGTTTGATTTACGTCACATGTTTTATTTTCCTATAAATAGAAGCCACATATTGGCGATAAGGAACGGACAATTTAGTCAAATCAATTATTGTATCGAAAATGAAATTTATTGTGAATAAAAAAAGTACTGAAAAATAAAATAAAATAATTACAGATTATCCCTCCTTTTTAGTTATTGCACGTAATAGATATATTTTTAATTTATAAATAATGTAATTTTATTTTAATATTTAATATAATTATATAAAGTAATATTATATAAGGTGTTTAATAAAATTAAATATATTAATTATTTCGATTACTAAAATTTTAAAATAATAAAAATTTAAAACCTTAATTAAATCTTAATGAAATTTAAAAACTTTTTGGTGATTTTTAGCTAAAAAAATACCTAATTGTTGTTTATGCGTTGATTTTCTAATGATAAAATTTAATTTTATATTATTCAAAATTTAGTAATATAAATTATATCTTTTATATTTAAAATTTAATAATAAAATTAAAATATTATTCTAATATTAATGTAGTAATATTATAAATAATAATGTATATATTTTTTCAAGTCAAAAGATTACGAACTCATATTTATTTATGTACACACATACTATAAAATATGTATTATTAACCTAATAAAAATTTTAAAATCACGCATCGTGTAATAGAATATATATTGTGTTTAAAAAAACTCAATACTTTCGGAGTATATAAATGTAATTAATTTGCAATATTACTTACTTTATCCAAACCCATTTTTGCTTAGATTAGTCTAAAATAAAAAAAAATTAAATTAATAAATTAATGTGTAAATTTATCGATAATTTTTATATTTTCAGTGTACTTTTATTTTGATTGATATTTTTTATTATATTTTTTATATTCAGTCCATGTTCGGGATTTACGATTGTCCCTCCAAACAATATCATTTTTAATATTCAAATTTGCATTTTTTCTTTAAAAATATAATATGCGTTACCATTACACCCAACTACTTATTGATTTTTCATTATATTTTTTAAGTAAAAGTAAATTTACAATTATAATTTAACTTTATATTAAATTTTACTCATTAACTTTTGTTTGATCAAATTTTATTAATAAAATTCGATTTATTATTGAATTTTGTTATTTAAATTTAATTTAACATATTTTAGAGAGAGATTTAAATAAAAAATGTTTTAAATATTTTATTTTAATATTTAAAAATAATTAATATAATACTAGAAATTAATAAAACAAGTACTTTATAAAAAATAAAACTAAGTTATTCGCTTTTCGTTTTTTATGCATATATTTATCAAGTCTTTCTTCCAGGTTAGTTTATTAAATTTTAATACATTAAGAACTAATTTATTTTTAATTATTAAAATAAATTATTCGAAACAACACTTTTTTTTGTTAAATTTTTGTTTTATATCATTAAAATCAATTTTAAGTGATAAAATTTTAATTAAAAAAATCACAGTTTGTAAAAAAAATCAAAGTTTTGTGGTAAAATTCGAATGCATAAAAATTGAGTAATATATTTACCTATATTCTCAACGTATAACAGTAAATAATAATTAAAATATAGTGACAAATTTCAATAAAACGAATTTACATTTAATCCTAAAATAATATATTATTTAAGTAAAAGAATAAACTAAGTGTCAAATCTAATAAATTAAGCTCACTTTATATTAATATAATAGAATTTTTTTAAAAGGTTCGCCAATTTAATTAAATAAATTATAAGATAAAAATAAAAAATTAGTTTAACCATTATATCAATTTACAGGTCAATTGATTTAATTCTTTTAATTTGGTCAATATTTAATCGATTTTCGATTCAATTAATTCAACTAATTATTCGGGTTTAATTCAAACAACACTAAATATTTCCCTTATTATTAAGTTTCCTTTTTATATTTTATTTTTATAAAAGAAATTAAATAAACATTTTTTGTGCTTAATACGGAATTAAATAATGAGATTTTAGTAATAATGTAAATAGTTGTATATGCTTAAAAACCTCGTGAGGTCAAAAAGGGAAGAGAGATTGTTCCAATGGATAAAATTCCACGCCACGTTATGTATTTAGCAACCCCAAATCGCCGCATAAGGTTAAAAAAATATCACTACCTACGAACTTTACACCTTCAGAACTCGTTGTTAGATTAGACCACGTCCGCCTCAACAAATATCATTTCACTACCGTGTACGTTAGCTCTACTGTAGCAGCCGCTTCCGCCATCTCCACCCCCTTTCTCTTTAAAAAAAAATCTCAGCATCCCTTATCTCCAAAAAAAAAGAAAAAAAAAAACTCCGGGAAAGTATATTATATTTAGTCTCGACGGTAACGGATCTTATTTATTTATTCATTTATTTCTCAGTTATATTAATTTATTTTGGTTCAATTTTGAAATTTCCCCTTTTTTCATGGTAATTTTTGACAGTTTTTTTTCTTTATTTCTAATTTCATGTTAAATTAGCGAATTATTTTTGTTTCGTCATTTATTTTTAGGTAATCAGGTTTAATTTTTGTTTTGTGTGAATTTCATTTTTATAGTCAGGCTTTTCTTTTACGATCTAGGGATTTTAGTTTGTGCTTCCTATAAATTATCCTTTTTAGTTACTCATTTTAGTTTCACTTGTTGCAATTCTTAACTTAGTTTGGTTCTTTTGTTGTAATTGAATCGTTAATTTCTATTTTCTTTTTGTTTCTTTTCTACTTGCAGGTATTAGTTGTTTGGAAAATTTTGTTGCTTGTTTGAGCTTTTTTTATGGCATAAAGTTAGTTGGAAGTAAGGTTGTATAAGGTGATATTGTCTTCCTGAAAGAATTTTGATCCCTTTCTTGTAAAAGGATATGGCGCTTGTTGCTACTATGCAATTGTCTAATGAACTGAAAGTTCACGATAGTCATGGATGCAGTCGCCAGAACATTGTATGTGATATTTAATCTTGTTGTTCAACCATTGGTATGTCTTCTTTTAAGTATTTGCTACTGAATATGTGAATGTCTACAGGGTGTTGTAGAAAAAGGCCGATTACATTTAGTTCGTACCAATCTTTCCTCGCATGCTATGGTATGATTTTCATTTTCGCTGATGAATGAAGAGGCTTTTGTTTGCAATCTTTGTTTGGCTTTTAAGTTATTACTCTCTATTTGCCGATTTTGTTCATTTACTTCTATATTGGCATACATGAGAGTTGGTTTGTGTCTGTGTGATACTACTTTTAAAAATTCTAATCTCTCAATAATGTCTGAGACATGAAAATTTCTTCTGTTTCTTATCCAGCGACAGGATGCTTGGAGTCTACATCTTTTGGGCAGTGCTTGTAGGCCCATAAGACCTGTATATTCGAGGTCTAATGTCGTTCTCTGCCGATCTGTTCTGATTCCTACTGGAGGAAATGAGGTTCCTATATTAAAATCTGCGAGCATGTGTTTGACAAGGTGATCCATATTTGTTTCTTACTTTCTGTATTCCTTGTAGATTTTTCTTCTTCTTTTTTTCTGTCTAAATACGAAAGTAGATACTTGGATTGTCAATCCTGTAGACATTTATGAATTACCTTATTTCTAACAGAACTCTAGCTAAATAGCTAAATTATTATGCATAGATTTCAGTTGTGCAGCCTTCCAGAGCACTCTTCCCTACAGTAACCCTCCACAGATAAAGGCAAACATGTGTAACTCATCGACCCAACCTTGGTCTTCAAAATGCCTTAGATAGATTCATATGCTTTTTTATATTACAAAGATGCTTGAGCTGATCTACAACATTGAGCCTTTTCTTGCTTTCTAGTGCACTGATTTTCAGAAAGAATATTTGAGACTGACTCATTTAAAGAATAAAGCCTTCTCGGTTTAGTTTTGTAATTTTTAAAGCAAATGCAGTGCTAAACAGATATTTATCTTTGATAGGGATTTTCTTCTTTTATTTAGGGAGGTGCTAAGTGGTAGTTGGAAAATTTTCCTCACTAAGTTCTGAGAGGCATTTTTTCTCAACTTTGCTATTTATTTGAGAAGACTTGATAACGTCTTCTAATACTGATTATGCTATATTTCTCCTCCCCTTTTGGGGACAGCTACTTAGTTTTATTGTCAAATTAACGTTCTTTTTGGGTAGAGTTAAGGGGATGAATTGAAGTTCTATTAGGTGAAGCTAGTTTGATGCTATTTTCTTGTATATCTTACAACAACTTTTCCTTTTGTTCCTTAATATATAATCTCTGCTCTTTGATATATCAGGGCATTTGGTAATTTACATGGAAGTCCTATAATACCTCAGTTGATCTCAGCGGTTGCGATTATTGCTTTTGCTGCATGGGGTCTTGGGCCACTTATGCAGCTGGGCAGGGTTATCCTTTTCCATGTAAACACTTCACTCTATTCTACATGCTTTTCTATTCTATGGTGGTTGAATTCTTTTATTAATTCTCTGTCTTGCTTTTTTCTACAGAGGAGCAATAGCAGTTGGAAGAAAAGTAGAACACATCATATTATGAGCTATTATCTTCGACCCATGCTGCTGTGTACTGGAGTGACACTTATCTGCAGGTGCCCCGAAAGGGATTAGAGTTGAATATTCATAGTTTTGCTGCCATTATGCTAGGTCTGACAATACTGTAGTTTCTTTCAGAGCATTAGATCCAGTAGTTTTACCCTCAGAAGCAAGTCAGGCTGTTAAGCAACGACTCCTACATTTTGTGCGATCATTATCAACAGTTCTTGCTTTTTCTTATTGTTTGTCAAGGTGCGTTCAATGGACTGCTTTTACTTGGTACTCTTTAAACAAATGACTAATTTTGCTTATATATGTATATTTTTTTTGTATTTCTATATTGATTAAATTGGATTACTTATCTTCATTTTCCTTTTTGGTTGGAATGGGTTAGTTAGAGGATAGAAGAGGAGGCTCGTATGTATAGATATTATTTCTGTGTTTACAGGGATTGGCATGCTAGTTTTTAAGAGTGCTTTGCTGCATGCGTATTAAGTTTTAACATTTCATCACTCTTGAGCATGTTATTAAGATAGCTTGTTGATTGCCCATTTATTTCTGCATGTCAGCCTAATTTTAGGAGCTTGAACTAATACGCAACCATGCATTTCTATTGCAGCCTGATTCAACAGGCCCAAAAATTCTTTATGGAGATGAATGACTCCAATGATGCAAGAAATGTATGTTCTGTCACTTTCTTATATTCTACTTCTAAGTTTTTTTTTTTTTTTTTGAAGCACCCGCATCAGTTATCAAATTGCAGTGTGGTTGTAATGGTGTATCTTAGTTCTAGCAACTTAGGTCACTCTGATAAATATTCCTGTAGTCTCTACCATTTGGTAAATGTTACCCTGTCTGCAATGTTTTTCAGGAAACTGTTTAGTGTTTTTTTTTTTTTTTCCTTAGATCATCTGTTAAGCATCTGATGATTTGTGGAATAATAATGTATCTGAGAGCACTTACAGATTGCAATGGGCAAACCTGAAAACAGATTTTTGTTCTATTGACAGATGGGCTTTGACTTTGCTGGAAAAGCTGTTTATACTGCTGTATGGGTTGCTGCTGTATCATTGTTCATGGAGTTGTTAGGTTTTTCCACCCAAAGGTGGGTAACTGCTGGAGGACTTGGTACAGTATTGATCACCCTTGCTGGTCGTGAGGTAAATCAGCTGCCTTTATCCTTGTGATGCATAAAAGAGATTAAATTGCTTCTTATTTGTTGAAAAACCTCATTAGTGTCCTAGGTAATAAGTATAATGCATACAATGTAATTAAATATCAACAATGAATGAATATCAGACTGAAATCTGAAAGTATCTTGAGTGAATTATCCTAAAACTTCTGTGTTCATAGAGCTATAATTCTTCATGGTTGCCTTAAAAAGAAAATCAAGATATTCTTACATATCATAGTGTATATTATAATGTAAATTTACATAAGAATGGTGGTTAAAGCCTGTGGGGTTCCTTGATCTGTTTATTTCTTCGATACACTCACAATCTCATGTTTCTCAACTCTGGCATTACCTATTATTATTATGCATGTAACCAGTATGTTGGTTCCTGTCCATAATACGTTCATGTTATCTTTATCTATATACTTATCAAGTTCTCAATTTGAAGCTCTTTTTGATCATTTTTCCGACTCAATTTTTTTTCTCATGAATTCAGATATTTACAAATTTTCTTTCAAGTGTAATGATCCATGCAACAAGACCGTTTGTTGTCAATGAATGGATTCAAACTAAAATAGACGGCTATGAAGTTTCAGGGACAGTCGAGGTTTGTTCTTACTTTGCCTCTGTTTAGCCATCCAAGGCATTGTACATCTTGATTGATTTTGTTTACTTTACTGTTTCAGCATGTAGGATGGTGGTCGCCAACAATTATAAGAGGTGATGACCGTGAAGCAGTTCACATTCCAAACCACAAGTTCACTGTGAATGTTGTGAGGAACATTAGCCAGAAGACTCATTGGCGCATCAAGAATTACTTTGCCATTAGTCATTTGGATGTTAACAAAATCAATGTAAGAACCTGTAGTTTGTCTTGCTGTTAACTTGTAAAGTAAGGACTAGCTTGTCTTCCTTTTAGAGTTCATGAACCCTTGAAAGTTCCTTCTATGCAGAATGTAGTAGCAGACATGCGGAAGGTTTTAGCCAAAAATCCTCAAGTAGAGCAGCAAAGATTGCATAGAAGAGTATTTTTGGAAAGTATCGATCCACAAAACCAGGCTCTTTTGGTGAGAGTTTTTACTGTTGGCATATTTTTCCTAAAAAAAATATTTCTCTGATTGCTTTTTGTTGAAAGTGCTACATTGCAGTTTGTTCATAGATCTAATAGTTCATTTTGGCCCTTAAAGTTTATTTGAGCTGATGTAGTTTCTTCATAACAGTAGTTAAACTTCATTTTGGTCTATTGGCTGCCCATCTAAGCCCATTAGTTTATTTTGTCTTTCTTGCATTTATGTAATCGACATACTAACAAAATGCAAAATTTCAGCCTAGACTTTTGTGGCTGTTAACTCTTTTTTTTGAGCAATGGAAATTGGTTCAGTTTGAAGTTTTTAACTCCTTTTTATTTGTTCATATTGTTTCAGATATTGGTATCTTGTTTTGTGAAAACTTCACATATCGAAGAATACCTCTGTGTTAAGGTAAATCCATTTGTACTTTGTGCTTCATGTAAAGATGTGCTGATATAATATGAAATGGTGATTTAGAATCTCCATCTTAAAAAATAATATATATATATATGAAATGGTGCATCATATATTATTGATTGTCCCTTTCTCCCATGGATAACAGTAGCGGATACTTTCCAAAAGCATGATAAAAAGAAGCATTGACAGTCTTTGCTCGGATGATAATATAATTTACGGTTAATTTATCAGTATGGTGTATGTACATTCATGACATGCATAGGTCCCACGTACATTTGAAAAGCCTACATTCTGCTTGTATCTGATGATTGTATTGCAACAGGAAGCCATAATGTTGGATCTTCTCAGAGTTATTAGCCATCATCGTGCCCGGCTTGCCACCCCTATCCGCACGGTTCAGAAAATATACAGTGAGCCTGAAATAGAAGATATACCCTTTGCTGATACTATTTTCAGACGCTCTGGAGCGGCTACCAACCGTCCACTTCTCCTCATTGAACCCGCTTATAAAATCAACAGTGATGACAAAGCCAAAGCTCCAACACGTGCAAACGAAGAAATACTAACTCCAACCTCAACATCTGACTCGAAGGGAAATACTAACTCCGGATCAGCATTGGACTCCAAAGAAGACAAAGTTATGGCTTCATCAACCAATAATTCTGGTTTAAGTTCAAACGAAAGTGGGAACTCGGTGCCTGTTGGTTCAGTTGAAGTCAACTCTGAAAAGCAACTCAGTGAGAGCAAGGGTGAAACCCGAAAGGCAACAAGCTCGGGAAGGGTTCCAGTACCTAATCCACAATCCGCAAATGAAGAATCCGAAATCCCATTGGGTGTTTCACAAGCAAAGCAGGATGTTGATAATAAGCCTGTACCGGTACCATCCGTAGCCAGGCCGGCTTCCTTGGAAGAGAACATCGTTCTTGGTGTTGCACTGGAGGGCTCAAAACTGACCCTTCCAATCGAGGAAGAAATGTCTGCAGAAATAGAGGAAATGGGCAGTCACCAGAATGGAAGTAGGTCTCATTCGGTCGGCCAGGACAAGAAAGACAATGGGAAGTCGGTAGTTCATGGTGGCGCACCGAATAATTAGAGTGCTAAATCGCGCCTGATTGCCATTTATATATATATTTATAATGCTTAGCTGTGTTTTTTGAAGCTAGCATTATTGTTATTACCACTACTATTATTATTCATTGTGTACTCATCATTTGTAAATAGGTGGTTGGATTTAAAGGGAGAACTAATTAGAGGGGGAAAGATACTAAGTTAGGGGCCTGATTTTCTCCCATTCAATATTATTTGGTATTTTATTATTCAAGAATCTAATGACTCCAGTAGTTCCATATCTCGTTTTCTTCATTCCTTACTTTTTAGGTAGTATTCTGCATTCCTTTTTCTTTTCGCTTCAAGGTTTGATTATTTTTCGATTACTAAATTCATAAATTGGTATTTAAATTATAATTTTTTTTTCATTTTGGTACATAAACTATTTTTACTCATGTCAAACCGTGAGGTCTATTTAACTCGAAATTTGGTACTTAAAATTTTGTATTTTTTTCCACTTTAGTATCTATACATTTTTGGGTCACAAGTGGTATTTAAACTTTTTTTTTCTTTTCAAATTGGTACTTTTATTAATTCAAACATTAATTAAAGCGTTGAGTCTATTAAAAAAATAATAATTAAAAATTAACATGTCCCAAAAAAAGAGACTTTAAGTTTTACTGTTTTCTTTTTTCCTTTATTCTTTCTTTACAACTACCCACAAGTTTTCAATTTAATCCGTTCATTTGGTTCGATCAAATAAATTATTAAAAAAATTATAAAAATAAAATATTTAAAAAAATAGGGAAAATCGGTTCATTTGAATTTTTAGCTTGGTTTAATCGGTCTGTATCAGTTTTACCCTCATCTCCGGATTAGTACCCTGACTATTTTCGATCTAGTTCTAAAAATTGATTTTAATCAATAAATAACTTTTTCAATCCTATCAGGTAGAGTAAACAGGTGGTGAAGTTCAAAAATATAATTAATCGCCAGTATCCAACCTTGGGATGACAAATTTTAAGCATTGCTAGTATTGCTAGACATTATGAAGGAAGAAGAAAGAAAAAATAGGAACGTGTAAAAAATAAAAAAGAGATAAAATAATGTAAAAGAAAAAAGAAAATAAAAGAATTAAAAATATTTTTTAAGGTTTATATGATGTGGTGGTTTATTATTGGCTGGAATTTTTTTAACGAATATAGTATTTTGGTGTAAATTGGGTAACATAATAACAGTTTAGGTATCACTTATGACAAAAAAAATATTTAAGTACTAAAAAGAAAAAAAATGTATAGTTTAAGTACCAATTTGTAGGTTAATCTCTTTTTAAAATAGATTTAAAAATAATTTGGCTAATGGAAAAATCAATTTGGGGAAAAAAAAAGTTCAGATATTACTTATAACGAAGAAAAAATTTAGATATGAAAATGAAAAAAATATATATAGTTTAAATACCAACTTATGGATTAAGCCTAATTCAATTTGGTTCTCAAATTTTTTATATTAATTTTGGGTTGTTTGACAAAATGAATTTTCTTTTTTTTTTCTTTTTTTGTGAAAAACAAATAAAAAGATTAGAGCCAACTAAATTAAAACAAGAATTATCTCTGGAAACAATTGCAATCCTTCTCTCCTATCAAACCCATTTTGACTATTCAATCGATTTCTCTGCTTTCTTTAATTTCATTAATATTTTTAAAGATTTAATTTTTTAAATAAATCAATAACTCTGATATTACAACTTTCGCTTTTATCCCCAATAACATGGAAAAAAAAAGTTAATTATTTAAATAATATTGAATATTTTTTTTACCTAAATAATATGGACCTGGTGTTAGGAACTCCAAATGGCATTTGAGAATTATTTATTTATTTATTTTAAGCTAAATCTACATTTGAAATGATGATTTGGAAAATACAAATTTGCATGTGGCCCCGTAAAATATAATAATGAGGATTGTGAGGTGAATTCATTAAGTCATACACTAAGAAGGCTAAAATGCTTGTAAGCGCGGTTGGGCTTAAAAATTATATTGTATTTGAGAGTATAATTGATTCATTATAAGTAAGATTCTGTAGAGGTAGGTTAAGTTACGTTAACAACTTTTTTTGTGTCATTCAGTGTACCCACATATCTTGGCATACATTTCTATTAGTTTTGATTTTTGCATTCAGTATTAGAGTCGCATACCTAAAGTATTTGTGAGATCTTATGTCTCGTAGTTGTGCAATATAAAGTATGAAATAATACAATCCACTACATGTTCACTGCTCTCGAATAAATCTAATTATGTCTATTGAAAAGCTTGGATGAGAGAAAGCATGGAGATCAATTCTAATTGGATAAGATCCTCCTTGAACTGAAACAAATGATATATGTACCATAAAGCTTGAAGCTACTTAAACCTCTAAAGAAGACAAGAGTAGTGAATTTCAAATCAAAGCATCATACCTTATTTTCAATAAGGTAGATCAATAAAAGTTCAAAAAGATTTGAAAGTGCTCATGAAGCATAGACTATCATAGAAACTACACATGAAGTTAAAACTTGAAAGGCTTACCACCAAGTTTGCAGACCATTTCTGAATTTTATGATGAAATTTGCGATATAACTAATGAAGCTTCTTCTCTTGACGAGGAAAACTTGAAGGTGAAAATAGTTGGAAAGACACTACATTCGTTAGCATCTATTGAGCATGTAAATGATGAGGCTAAATATGTCACTACTATGCATGTAAATGTGCTGATAGATTCATTACAAATTTTTGAAATGAATCCAGAAGAAGCTCAAAAAATTGACGTCAAGCATGATAGAAGCATTTCTTTTAATGTGAAAGCTGATGTTGGCACATTTAATGGCATAATTGCCTCTTTAAAGAGTTGCAAGAATAATTGTTGAATTTTAGTAAAGCTATCCAAAAAGAGTCATTGTAGAAAATAGAAATAAAAAGAAAATAATTCAACGCGATGATACAATATGAGCATGTGAAGTTTGAGTGTGTCAACACTCATGATTAATAAAGTATTCACTTATCGTACAAGGATATAAGTTTTCTTCGTGTGAATTATACATTTTTACTTTTGCTTTACAAACCTAAATAAGTAGATGTCTTAGGATAAGTTACATTCTAGTCCAAACTCGAAAAGAATTTTATAGATTGTTTTGTTACGAATATTATTTAATAGGTGTGCAATAATTTTTTTTTAGTTAAAACAAGTAGTATTAAGCAAAAACAATAAAATCAAATAAGTTTACTTAAGAAATCATCATTTGAAAGTAATATATCTTGAACTGAAATTAAGAGATCCTCGAAAAGCTTCAACCCAAATTGATTATCATACGTACATTTCGCCATTTGATCAGCAGCTATATTCTAAAATCTAGGGATGTGACCAATTCTTGTCTTCCAATTCCTCTTAAGGTAACCATTGATGAAACATATTTCAACTAGGTTACTATTGACACTCCCTACAAGAACAAACTCTACAAGTAGTGCATGCATTGTTGCATTCTATCTCCAACCGTTTGTAACATTTCTCCCATGCAATACGTAAATTTCCAAGAATCGCTCGAGCTTCAATGCGAAACACCATTTCCTTGCTAACTTTCAAGGTGCACAACGCTTTTGAATGCATACATTCACAAAAATATAAATAATAAAGAATTTCTCATCACAATCTAAATTATATCTATTTACTGAAGTGTGCCGGACAATACACATGCCATAAATTTCAAGGAATTTAGCATATATCCATCTCCTCTATTTAATCTTTTTATTTCCATTTTTTCTATTTAGTTGCTTATCAACCTTATTAATATATATAATTATGTGTTCTCATTAAGCAAAATAGATATTTCTATGACAAACCATCAATAAAAGTAATAATAATAAAAAGTCATAAGAAAAAACTTTTCTCCACATTTCTTTTGTATATTTGACTTATTTTCCCTTAGTACAATAGACATACACTAAAATCAATAAAAACCTAAATTTACTAACATCTCGTTTTAATCTTTCTTCAGATACATTTATTTCACAAATAAACATAACTTGGATTAAAATTCCACCTTACATATATAATAATATGAACAATCTTACAAAGGCTAACTGTTTATTCAATATACTTCATCTCATCTCATTTGCTTTGGCTAAGTGAAAGGAAGCCTGCAAAACACAATGAAAAAACTAAGCATCATACTCTCATCACTATGTTTATGATTGCCAATGGAGTTCATTTGAGTTCAATTTAAATTATTGCGAATATATAAAATATCTAAACTTACCCTAATCTAAGAGAAGTATCAGAGCTATCATCCTCTAATGGAGGGCAGCTACTGCTGCAACTGCAAACATTTGTAACAGATTCTGATGACACACCTTCTTCTCCAACAACATCTGAATCTCTTTTTCTCTTGTACAGTGTTGCCACCTGAAAACCCCCATAATTTCTTTTATGATATAATTTTGAAACAGTAACAACAATACAGTTTGATAAACCAACTACCCACTTTCTCTTTAAGTTGCTTGTTCTCTTCCAACAACCTCGCTCCCTGCACATCAACATCAATTTTTGTGATCCCTAGTATTGTTGGACTTTTAACATCATTACAATAGTCAAGTTTATTGTAGAACTAATTTTTTAAATTTTATTTTTATCCTCCATAATATCTTTAAACTATATTAATTATATTTTATTAAATAAACATAATTTTTTAATAAATAGAATTTCGTTAGTAAATTTTATTAAACATATAATCTAAATCTCATTAATTAATAATATCATCAATATATTATAATTTTTAATTTAAGAATTTATAAAAAAAATAAATATAATTTAAATTTCAAATATTTAGATATTGTTATAGATATATAACAGTCACCTCTTTATAACATCTAAAATTTTGACCGACAGATAAGACAATTATAAAAATACTAACCTTATTTTCAAGTGAAGAGATCTCGTTCATAATCCGATTGCTCTGCAAAATAATTTTAATTGTAAATAAAAAAATAAAAAAAAACCAAGATGGGAAGCACAAATTAGTGAACAAGTATATATGTAAACCTTGGTTTCCAAAACGCATTTAAGTCCAGATTCAAGCATCCCCTCTAGTTGCTGCAATTCCTCAACGTTCAGTCCTTGAAGATCTTCCCCTCTCATCTGCCTGTTCAAAAGTTAAACTTAAAATTAAATATCAAACACCGTTCCACATCGGTGTTTGAATTAGATTACTCTTAATCTGACCAAATTAAAATAAATAAAGTATTAAAAATTAAAAAATTAAAAATGATTAAAATAATAAAAAAATCAGATTAGGGATTACTAACCTTAATTGGCGGGTCTTATCAACTATTTCCTTGTTCAATCGTATGTTGTTATTGTTCTCCAGCTATAATAGAAAAATGGCATAGTTACATTATCACTCCATTAAAAGCTATACTTTCAAAGATATTTGCAAACACATTCCATCTTTTAATATGAAAAAGGTTAAAAAAAAAAAACATTTTCGGTCCTTCTTAATACGAAAATAAGTAAATTAGTTTTTCTAAAAATTTAAAGTAATTTGATCTCAGCCAATTTTAAAAGTAAGCAGCTAAAAACAAATAATCACAACGTTAATATTTTTTTTGTCAATTGTACGTATTTTTTTACCAGTATAATAACAAATTTAGTATACAAAATTTATACTTTTTTCAATTTGGTCTTTACATTTACACAAAATATACAAACATTGAGGGCTAAATTTGTATCATAACAATCAAAATTATAAATAGTTAACAGAAAACATTAACATCGTGATTAATTATCGTTTGTTGTTTACTTTCGAAATTGAAAAATATTAAATTACTTCATCTTTTTCGAAGACTTAATTTATTTAATATCAAAATTCAAAAAGACCAAAAAAGTGTTTTTGCCTGCGAAATAACAATAGAAAGAAAATGTAAAGAAAAAATAGAAATAATAAGTAGATAATTAGAAGCATCTCAAGGCATGCACGGAAAATACCTGGAGATCAAGAGAAGGTTGGTCCAATTTGTTGATATTGTTGGAGTGCAAATTATATCTTCCCAAAATATCTTTCATACTTCACATGAGGGGGAAAAAATGATAACATTATTCTTTAGGTGAAGATTAACATGAAGCAAGAGGCAATGTCTAAAAACAATTAGTGATATTTAGTTATAGTTATTACAAGATGGGAAAAGATTATACGAAAGAGTGACTTTATGTCAACACCTAATTAATTAACAGTGAAATTAAACAATATTATTACAAAACCTCCCTAAATTCGGTTTTACGAATTAAGTAATATTAACTTAGTTAAGTAAATGGCTATCTAATTTTGATTAAAAATTTAAGATAAATTTATTTTTCTTAAAAAAGCTACAAACCTTTTTTAGCCATTTTTTTTTAACTCACAAAATGGGTGTCTACTTTTTAGTATTGTCAAAATTTATAGGCAATAATATGCTTTCATTGATAAGGTGAGTAACTAATTTTATCCATAGAAAAATAGGACATATATCGTATCAGCATTAATAATAATACATTAAAAAAATGTGTGTATGAAGCCAATTGAGTTTTAGCTCGATTGGCATAAGTATTGTTGTCAATGCAGGAGGATTTAGGTTTGAGTATGTTGAAGTGCGTTATCCTCTTATTTATGAGTTAAAGAGGGGCCATAGATAGTTTTAGATATTATCTTAAAAAGAATAAATATGATCAGAAACTATAATGAGATTATTCAAAAAAATGTATAAAAAACAACCCTTTAAACACAAATATATATATATAAGCCTTAGTACATGCATTCAACACAAAGCATCATTTCATCCTCTAAATCATTCATAATATCTTCTTTGGCTCATTCCATTACAGCATTCTTCTTATTTGTAAACAAGTAATTTGGCTTTTTTAAATCATACCTGTTAGAGCCATATAGAAAGGACTAAATCAAAACATTTACTTTATTCTTGAAATATCATAGTTTTGATGGAAAATATCCCACATTTCGAAATATGCCTTTGATACTAACAAGTAGTCACTTCCCAAATCTATACAAATGGAACAATAAAAAAAGTGTCTATAAATTATATAAAACAATATATACTATATTGTATAGCAATATGTGTCACTAAAGATTCCCAACATATACCATCATAGCACCCCATGAAACAGTAATCTAAGGGCATAAGGATAGTAAAACAGAAAAAAGTACCAAAAATCATCTAAGAATGACAATCAATTAATAAGTTGAGCCATAACTCGTAAAATCTCAACATGAACACTACATGACCAATATATTGCCAACAAATATGTTTATAAACAGCTTCCATGATCCATGTAGAATGAAAATTTGAAGTAAAAAGATTATAATCCATAAAGGGTTTCTTCATAAACTAAAAGTAGAGAAAGTTCATAATCACAAAACCCAGGCCATAGCTATGAGATATTAATGGAAGGTTTTTCATCTTCAAAGGGTACGATCTAAAAGAAGGACTTACTGCAATAGTTACACATACAAATCTAAAAAAGAGAGTGAAAATTTTATATACCTGGAGCTAGCGAATTCAAATAGTTTCCCAGTTGCCGAGAAAATGATGAGAGCAACCTCAGCATCACAAAGAACTGAAAGCTCTTCAGCTTTCTTGAAAAGTCCTCTTCTTCTCTTAGAAAAAGTCACTTGCCTTGCAGTCAAGTTATCAATTTTCTTGATCTTGATCTTCTCCCTTGCCATTTTTCTTCACTATCTTATCTTCTTCCTCAAAACAAAACAAAACAAAACAAGACCAAAAAAAAAGTGCTTCACGTTTATCATTTCTCCATAGAAATAATAACTTGTATTATAATACGTAAGAACGACTTAAAAAATGAAAGATCCAAGTGAGGTTTTCTTGATTTTTGTGCTTGTGTTCATAACAAAAAAAAAATTATATGAAAACCCTAGTGAAAAAAAAAAGGAACATGTTCATCAGATCCAGGTGAATGAAATAGAAAAAAGTAACAAAAACCCACTAATTTTAGCTCATTAACATGCACAAAAAAAATACAAAGGTCAAAGATTTGTGGGTTTATTTTCCTAAGTTTTACCTTATAAAGGAACTGGTATTTGGTTCTGAATTTGGAAGCTTGAAGTTAGGTAAAAGAAAGCAAAAGGCTCGCAATTAAAGAAAGTTAAAAACCCAGAAGGAGAGAGAAAGAGAATGCTGAGAGTAAATTTGCTGGCTCAATAAAGGAAAGATTTAACCAATTCACCTTCCTTTTCTATAAATAAATAATTAATTAACTGCAATTTCATATATATTTTTAATATATACAAAAACCCTTTCCTTTTTGGTTAAAAGAGAAAAACTCGTTTTCTTTATTTTCTTCATTTCAACAAGCTTTTTTGGGGGGTCTTTTTCATGTGGAGGATGCTGGTTTTCCGTACATCATGGATAGTAATGATGGCAGGTATTAACCCCTACTTTGTATCTACTGCACCAGCCTCCATGGCACATCACTTCAACAAGTATCTTTTTTTAAGACTTAATTTAAAAAATACCCTCTAAATTATACCCATTCAAACTCAAGGGAGAACCCATGAATTTTTTTACTATATTTTTAAAAGAGTAAAAATATAATTTTATTATTTTAATAGTTTTTGTCATTATAATTTTAAAGAATTAATTCAAAATTTTATTATTTTTAGAGAGTTAAAATATAATTTTACTATTATTAATTTAAAATTTTATAACTTAAAAAATGAGCTTAAATGAAAAATTTTCTATTCTAAAGGGATCGGAACCTCTGCCAACCCCCGACTCTCTCTTGCTCAAATTTAACTTTTGTTACTCATTTTACCTCAAAAATTAACTCTATTAAAACAAAAAAATTTAACCAATCAAAAGCTAACTCAAGAAAAATATTAAATGTAATAAAAAAAGTAATAGGTAAAAAAAATTACGTAACTCAAGAAACAACATTTGTATTTAATTAATACTAATTAAATATTTTCAATTATATATTAATTATTTATTTATATATTTTTTTAATTTAAAAAAATTATTACAATTTTTCTAATATTTCTTTATTTTTTGGAATTATTTTACATAAATAATTATGTGGTATTGCTTACATGGCATTTTTACCACGGTATGCTTGGTCATTGGGCAACATCATTATTTTTTGCTGAATGAGAGAGTATATAGTTAAATGAGACTTGTACAATTTTTTTTTTACCTTTTACCTTTTTTATTATATTTAATGTTTTCTATTTTTCATTTTAAATTCGAACAAAAAAAAGAATAAAATTAAATAGAAAAATAATTGTATGAAACTGTGATTTTATATCATCGCTATCCCTTTTTAATAGGAGCATGACAAATCATATTTTTCTTCCTAATTTTCAGCTTTTTCCTTTAGAAAAAATTCAAGTCCAACTAAAAATACTAAAAATCAAAAGAAAAAATCTAATTTATCATACTCCTAATAAAAAGGGATAAAGATTATATGAAATCACGTTTCATACAATTTCTTCTCAAGTCAAATATCGATGACATGGCAACCCCTGATAGATTTTTTTTTTGTAATAATGTTAACTTTTGGGGTAAATTTAATAATGAAAGTTGAGTTTGAATATCATATTTGACCAAAAAGAGTTTCTACACCATTTTAAGAACACAGGTATAGTTTAGGTTTTTTATTTATTTATTAAATTTCGTAATGTGCAAACCGTTATTCGCTACAACAAAAAAATCAAAACACATTTATTTATCAAATTTAATGTAAAATGTGCTTATTCTTTTAATTTTAGTTTTTATATACTATTTAAAATCAAATTTTTTTAAAGAAAAAGAAAAATAATATGCGAAGGGTTTAAGTTTTTCTACACATGAATTCCTTAAAATCTGTGTTATTTACTAAGTGTGAGTTTGGATGGGCGGTGCGTTTACCTGCGGTTAGTGTAAAAACAACGGTGGCGGTGAGATTAGATACTGTAGCGATACTGTAGCGTGAGACAAAAAGTAAGCTAAACGCACCGCACCGCACCCAATCGCCTATCCAAACCCACCCTAAATGTAATCTACTTTATTTAACGTAGTTCTAATTTTAAAATTATAGTAGGAAAATTATTTGATACATTATAGGGAGGTTTTATTGAAATATGTTAAAATGTTAAAAATAAAATATATGTCAGAATTTTAATATTGCTTGTAAAATAAAATAAAAAACTGTCAATATATTAAATATTCAACCTTATAATAAATCTACATTAATTATGAGTTTTCATGTTATTTATCTTAAATAGATTTCAGTTTAAATATATTTAGGGTAAACTATTCCGTGGGTCACTCTAAAATAATAGTATTTTTATTCTAGTCATTTTAAATTTTTTTCTCAATTTAGTCATTTTAATTAAGATAATGGTTCGATCGGTAATTGCCATCAAAAATTTCGTTAATCCACTAAAGGATTGCTGATGTTGTATTTTTTTGACTTCTGACTAAAGTTAGAGATCTCTTTATAATTAGCGCAAAACACTTTTTTTTATTTATTTGCAACATAAGAACCATCAATCCTCATCATCGCCTAACGCCTACCATAAAAACCATCAATCTTCATCACCACTCAACACCCACCGCCTCCATCTCTATTGCTCCTCACTTTGCTACCCCGCACCATAAGTTCCCTGCAATAAAGTATTTCACAATATATTGTTTAAAGAAATCAGTACTGTGCTTAGGAAACATGTTTAGTCATGTAAAATTGAAGTAATGAACACAATAAATTATAAACTATGTAAGAAAGGTGTTATGCATATCATCTAGTGTAAGAAAGGTGTTATGCATATCACCTAGTGACCCGGAATTCGACCTGGAATCCAATCTAATTTTATTAGGTATGTCACATTGAATTACCTTCAACTCACTCACTCTACGAGCTCGTTCACTCCGCCAGCTCGTCACTTTGCTCCCGCTTGCCACCTTTGCTAGCTAGTTGATCCGTAGTTTGTCACCTCCCTATTCACCGACTAGCCAGTTCACCAGTCTCCAGCATCACCTCTCAACTCATCAACTTGCGAGAAAGCCCCTTCAAAGATACCTATGAAGTTACATGTCAAACTTAGAAAGGTAACATGTCATTGTGTTTAACACTTAGTTATCCCCTAATACGTCCCATCCTATGCCTTATGAGAAGGGGTTAGAGGAAAGAACCCTCAACAAAAGGAAAAATATTATGGTAATAAAGTATTTTAAATAATTAAAATATCATTATTATCTATATAATTAATATAGAAAAAAAGATGGTAAGAGTAAAACACCTTACGCAATCGTCTTGAAAAAAAAATCAATTCTGGTTTCTTAGTTGATGGTTTTTATTTTTCCCAAATCATAAAATACAAAGAAAATAAAATTAATTAATTAATATAACATTTAAAATATTTTAAATTACTTAGTATTAATAACTGAATCAATTGGTCTAAATGGTTGTTTAAGCCCGGCACAGATTAAAAACACTAAACTCGAGCTAAACTCGACCTGCCCATATTAAAAATTTTTATATAAAAATAAATTTATAAAATATAATACATGAAATATACTAAAAATCAAAATAAATATTTTTCAACAAATTAAAAATACTTTAAAAAGATTATACTGAAGATAGTATTAAAATAGTTACAACTTAGTAAGTAAATATCTCTAAAATAGTAGTAAAATTAACGATAAAATCATAGTTATATAATATTCAAACGGTAACAATAAAATAGAAGAATATAATAGCGAAATAGTTACAAAACAATAGTAGAAAAAAAGTTTAGGTTGATTCAGGCCAGGCCGAGCTGAGAGGCCTGGACTAGTTTATTTAGAAAACGGACCTTTTTTTTATTTTGTTCAAACTCATTTTTCGAACTTCTATTTTTGTCCAAACCTTCTGACTTTTTGAATGAACCTTCAAACTTAGGCGATGATCTCGTCTATGATCAAGTCTGATTATAAAAGAAATCAATAAAAATTTAAAACAAGTGGTAAGAGTAAAAGAAATATTTATAATGAATGAAATAAGATAAAAATAAAACATCATAAGAGAACTAAAAATAAATATAAATGATAAAAAAAGAATAAAAGTGAATATAAAAAGTGACCTATTCGAAAAAAAAAAATACAGTTGTGGAAGAAAAAAAATATTACGGATGTTGTACGGAAAAGACATTAATACATTAAATATAAGAGAAAAACATTATATATATATTTTTTCAAATTTTTTAAAAAATTTATCAATGCCGCCAATGTATTAAATAATATTACAAAAAAATATTTTTTATTTTTTCAACTTTTTTCTATCACATTTAAAAAAAAATTTACTGATACGATACGGCCAATGCATCAAGTCACACTCAAAATTACTGTAACAAAAACATCATTTTCATAATTAATTTAGTATTCCAACATTATTTTTATTAAAAAACCGAATAATACCTTAAATGTGATAGTAAAATATATCAGATAGTTTAAGAGTCAAAAGACATGTAACTGTCCCTAATTTATAGTAAAAATTAACTTGAATGCGACATTATATAAAAAAAATGTTAATTTATAATAAATTGCGTAAATTATTTGTGAAAAATGGCTGCCCCAAATTTTGACTTTGTATTATATTAATATATTTATAAATGTGAATTAATGAAATCACACTTTTCATTTTAAACACCTTTTTTCATATTGCTGTAACTCAATAATATAATTAGATAAACTATACGTTTATCTGTTATTAATATAAAAATAATAATAATAATAAAATTAAATATATTAATAATACTATAATATAAGACAAAAAAAATTTAAATACACCGCATTAAAAGTAAAACCAATAAGATAATAAACCCGACGTTCTACAGCTATTACACAATTTAAATGCTAATGTGATGTCTCGTACGGTAATCTATGCCACTTGCAAAAATATTAACATATCCATCTAAACATGACCAAAACCTTGCTTTAGTATATATATTTGTAATTTATTAAATGAAATATTTAAAATTATCCCGTCATAAATAAATTTTATTAATTTTAATAGATAAATAAAGAGTTTTCATCAGGCCCAGCCTTAGAGTTTGGAGGTGTGGTCACCTAGGACCTAAAGTTGAAAGAAGTCCAAAATATTATTTTCTAGTTGTTAAAGGGCTCAAATATATATATATATATATTTTTAACTTTTAAAGGTCAAGAAAAAATTTTTGCCAACTTTTAAGGGGCCCAAAAAACTTTTTACCAACTCTTAAGGGACTTAAAAAAAATTTTCTAACTTTTAAAGAACCTAAAATCCTATTTTATTGTTTTGTCAATGGCCCTAAAAATATTAAAAATGAGCTTAGTTTTCATTAAATATACATATTGCCTTTAGACATTCACATATATATGAAAATTTATTTGATGAATCTTTATTATCACATTATCCATTGTTTCTACCAATTATAATTTCGAAAGTTTTAATAAATAACGAAATCAATTTATTTAATTTTCCATTATCAGTATTTCAATAATTACACGAATGTTGTCAATTTTACACATACATGATCTAATTGACACGTGTGAATTTTTTTTAATTATTTGACCTTTTTAGTGATTAACGAATTATAATATCTAATAAAAAAAATTGAGGTTGTTTTTTTAGCTTTGTTGTAGTACGACTTGGGTAGTTTAAATAAGTGGGCGAATGTGACATTTAGATAATTGTCGCTTTTTATGTAAAAATAATAATAATAATAATCAATTTCAGGATAAGAATTTTGATGCCCTTTGACGTAAAATACTTAATATATTCTCACTTTTCATCATAATGATTAAAAATAATATTAATTATTTATATTTTATATATTAGTAAATTATATGCATTTTTTTAAATTCTTACATTTATATTATATTTGAATTCGTATCGTTTAAATATGCTTCATTCTGAATTTGAATTGTCACTTTAGATCGATGTAAGCACTAAATTTTTGTCCGACTAGAGTTTGTGTTTAATTTTCAAAATTTCAAAAAAAAAAATTTAAAAAATAAAAATTGCATTTTGACACCTAAACTTTTCCTAAATTTCATTTTGACCCTTAAACTTTCTTTAAATTTCACTTAGACCCCTAAACTTTCATTAAATTTCATTTTAATCCTAAATTTTCTAAAAATTACATTTAGCCCCAGAAGTTTTGCTGCATTTGCGATTTGGTCCTTCAGACAAGTTACATGATTTGGGGCACCCACTTCCCAGATTTTCAGGCCATAAACATGGGTGGCTGCTCCTTCCCCACTTGCTACCTGCAAAAAAGAAGCAAAACCAACTATAAAAAGGAGTTTAAACTCCAAAAATGAGAACCCCCATGAAAAAAAAAAGAGAGAAGAAAGTTTCGAAAAAAAGAAAAAGGAAGGAAAAGAGAAGAGAGAAGGAAGAGAGGAGGGGAAGAGGAGAGCCCAACCACAACCACCGAGGGCAGAGGAGATCGACGCAAGTGGCAGCGGCGGTGAAAGAGGCTAGAGCCGAAAGAGGGAAGGAAGAAGAAGAGAAGAAAGAAAAAAAAAGAGAAAAAAGGGGAAAGAAAAAAAATAAAAAAATAATATATCGGGTCGATCCGACCCGGATTCAACCCGCGAACCGACCCAACAGGCCCAGCAGTAGCAGGCCAGCCCAAAAAAAAAACAAAGCAAAAAAAAAGCAGCAAAAAAAGAAGAAGAAAGAAGCAGAAAAAAGAATAAGAAAGAAGCAGCCCACTTTGTGCAGCCCAGTAGCGCAGCAGGCCACTGCCCAGCCCAACAGCAGCTGACCCAGCAGACCAGCAGCAGATTCGGCCCAGCAGACTGTCCAGCAGGCCTAGGCCCAACGCCCAGCAAAAAAAATAAGGAAAAAAAAAAGAAAAAGAAAAAAGGAAAAGGGGGCTTTTGGTAATTTCTCATTTTTTTTTAAATTTAGTCCATTTATTTAAATATTATATTATTTCAATTAAATTAGCATTTTTTTAGATAGTTTTTAGAAATATTGTTACATTTATTTTACTTGTATTTTAAAAATAAAAAATATTTAATGCATAAGACAACAACCGATTTAATTTTAAATCATCGAATTCATTGCTATGTTGGGTGAATATCGATGGCTTATGTTAAATACGGGACGCCCTTCTAAAAAATCGAAAATATTCAAAATTCCTCGTATTTTAATAAAAATTCTCGTGTTTTATTAGGATCCCGATTAAAGATTAAATTGAATTGATTTAACACTAATTCGATGGTTTCATCGCCATATCGGGGTGAATATCATCGACTCGTGTTGAATACGGTATTTTTTAAAGAAAAAAATCGTGTTTCAAAAATTTTCATGTCTTCAAAATTTCACGTGTTTCAAAATAATAATAATAAAATTTCCCGTGTTTCGAAAAAAATACATTCGTGTTTCTTTCTAAAAAATCGTGTTTTCAAAAATTTCCGTGTTTCAAAAATTCGTGTTTTCGTGTTTTCAAAAAAAAATCTCGTGTTTCAAAAAAAATAAAAAATAATAAAAAATAATAAAAAATAAAAAATTCTCGTGAATATTTTGGTATTATTGTGTTTTCAAAAAAATTCAGTATTCGACAAATTTAGTGTTTTCGTGTTTTCAAAAATTTTCGTGTTTTCAAAAATCTTTGTGTTTTCAAAAATTCTGGCGTTTCAAAAATTTTCGTGTTTTAAAAAAAATTTACGTGTTTTCACAAATTTTCGTGTTTCACAAATTCTCGTGTTTTCAAAAACTCCAGTGTTTCAAAGTTTCCATGTTTTCAAAAATTCTCGCGTTTAAAAAAATTCGTGTTTCAAAATATTCTCGCATTTCAATTTTTGTTTTTTAAATCGTGTTTCAAAAAATGTCGTGTTTTAAAAATTTTCGTGTTTCTAAAATTTCCCTGTTTTAAAAATTCCCGTGTTTCAGAAAAAAAATGTCGTGTTTTAAGAAAATTTCGTTTTTTCTAAAAATTTTCGTGTTTCTAAAATTTTCGTGTTTACAAATTCTCGTGTTTTCAAAAATTCTCGTATTTAAAAAAACTTTCGTTTTAAAAAAAGAAATACTGCGCTTCAAAATTCTCGTGTTTTTTTTTTAAAAAAAAGGGGTTCTCGTATTTCAATCGGATCACGACTAAATATTAAATGGAACTCGTATTTTTGAAAATTAAGACAACATGCGTTTAACGAGATACCAATTTTGGGCGTCGCGAGGGTGCTAATACCTTCCTCGCGCGTAACCGACTCCCGGACCCTAATTTTCTCTGGATTTTGACGTGGACCTAAAATTGTCTCTTTTTTTTAGAAAAGTTTAAAAAAATTCTTCTAAAAAAGGATTTTATTTGGTGTCCGATCACACCTAAAAAGATCGGTGGCGACTCCTCTTTTGTAAATAAAATTTGAAACTTTAATTTTTCAATAATCATTTCAAATAGCGCCTATTGCCAAATTTTTAGGTCGCTACAGTTGGCGACTCCGCTGGGGACTTTTTTTTTTCGAGAGTCGAGTCTAATGTTAAACGCGTGTTGTCAAAATTTTCAAAATTTCTTGTTCAAATTAACATTTAGTCGTGATCCTTAAATTTTTTTTTAAAAAAAAAAATCATGCATTTGCATCGTGTTGTACATATTCTAATTTTTTTATCAGGTTGTTTTTCAGCTTTAAATTTTTGCGATTTTATTTTTGGTTTAGTTTTTTCTAAATAAAACGTAAAGGTTTACAAGTTTCTCCCCACACACCGTGCACTTGCATTTTTTTTTTTTTGCATAACATGAGCTCTATACCCGGGCTTCGTCCCTGTTAAGAGAAAGTAAACGCTACGCCTTCGTGAGTTAACTCGTTCCTCCGCACAGGCTAGTGAATACTTTTGGGTTACATATGACTTATGCTTTCGTGAGTTAACTTGTCCCTCCGCATAGGCATAAGTAAATGTAATCCCTCGAATTGATCATCGTAAGCCTATGATGGGCCATGACCGAGGCTCTGTACTAATCTTAGTAGATGACAGTGCAGACGATTCGAGTACCCACCTAGAACCAAAACCGCATATAGTGAACCATACGAGCTATCCAATTAGAGCCATGCTGAACCTCTGTCCGCTTATAGTCATTAAAATAAGTACACGGGGAAAATGCCTTTTGCCTTTCATTTACACTGTTTATGCAAAATAATTGGATTGGGTAGTTTAATTTGTTTTTCAAATTATATTTGTTGTGTTTACTAACTAAGTTTGTTTGTTTTTACTTTTATTTTCATCATGCATCATAGGCATCATATTAGGAAGGTGTTGATTAAAAGTTGGTTGCCAAAAAACGGGTTTCTGATGGAGGAGTCAATTACACAAATAACCGAGAAGAATGCCGTGGTTCGGGACTGGTCTCTAAAAATTCAGAGAGAAAAAGGGGATAGTCTAGTGGAAGGGAGTGTCGCTAATTTGCCCGAACATATAACTGTAAATGTTCGCCAAAATAACTTTGAGGATTTGGTTCGAATTTGGAATCAGTGGGATTCAGACACTAGAGACATTTTCACTGAGAGGTATGGAGATATAGCTCACCTGATCACCATCCGTGTAGACGAACAGTTGATTCAAGCCATGGTTCAGTTCTGGGACCCAGCTTATCAGTGTTTCACCTTCAATCAAGAAGACATGACTCCAACCATAGAAGAGTATGCTGCTTTACTCCGCATCGACAATGTACAATTCGGCAAAATATATGTGAAGGAGCCTAAGCCGATGACCTTCAAGAAAAAGTTAGTGAGACTGACAGACATGACTGATGCATGGGCCGAAAAACAGATAAAGAAGAAGAATGAAACCATTTGCATTCCATGGTCCTCCCTACGAGATTTGGCTCTGAACCATCCCAACATGCTGAAAAGGGTAAATCTATTCGCTTTGGCCATTTACGGTTTGGTCATTTTCCCAAAAGTTCTCGGACATCTCGAAGTTGCAGTAGTTGATTTCTTCGAAAGGTTAAGACAAGGAATCAACCCTGTCCCGACCATCCTAGCCGAGACCTTCAGGTCCCTGAGTAGTTGTCGAAGAAAAGGGGAGGGACGATTTATCGGATGCGCGCAGTTGCTCAATGTTTGGATTTTGAGTCACTTCTGGAAGGTAGAGCGCACTCCGTTCCATATGTTTTCTAAAACATTCTCCCCGCTAGAAGCTTACCTCAATAAAGAATGGCCGAAGGAAGTCACCAAGCAACATTGGGTATCAGTTTTTCAGAATCTTCGCGCCGAGAATATAACATGGAGAGCACTCTGGATCCGTCCTTCAGTTCTGCTATACAAATGTGGAAGCCAAGATTGGGTACCTTTACTCGGGTTATGGGGAGGAGTTGGATATGCTCCGCTATTAGTCCAAAGGCAATTTTCTTCGCGACAATTTCTCCCCGCAACTGGAGGATTAGCACAGTTCGAGTTCGCTTTCGCGGGTGAAGGATATATGAAGAGAGTCCGAGACACTGCAAAGTATTGGAAGGAAATTCATTTCATGGAATTAGCTTTGTATGTTGATACCCTTACCCAAGATTACGACATATGGAGGAAACAACGGGTAAATAGTCAGCAAATCTCATCAACAAACTACACCATCCAGAATCCTTTCTCGGAGGAAACGCCGTCTGAGCTAGAAATGGCAAGACAAGAATCCGAACGAGAAAAGGCCAAGATGTCTCGGGACCTTAGTGCCCTTCAAGAAGAAAACTATCAACTGAAGATTGAAGTTCAGGTTGAAAGGTCCAGGACTGAAAAAGTACAAAGAGAAGCCGAGATTGTGAGAAACGACTTAAGGGACCTTCATTTGGAAAACAAGAAATTAAGAAACACTATAAAGAATAGCGGGTTGGGCAAGTCGACAGCAGAATGGAAGGAAGAAATTAGCAATATCAAGGGAGGAATGGAGTTTTGGAAGGGAAAAGCAAAGAAAGAAGAGGAAAAGGCTGCGCGTGCTGTGATAGAGTTAAGAAGGAAGAACGCCAAGTATGAAATAGTGACTGCAAAATTGGCGAATAGTCAGTCTGAACATCAAGAATTAAAAAGGAAAACACGAGATCTAGAAAATATGCTGCAATCTCGCCAACAACAATTAGATAACCTCTTGAAGGCTCTAGAAGAAAAGAGTGAGCAGTACGATAGGGACATTCACGCGTATGAAGAAACTCTCAAAGAAAAAGAAATGCAACTTGACTTCTTGATCAATGAAATTCGTAAAGCGGCTATACTAGTTGTTCAATTATCAGATGAAGCCGAAGTTCTCAGTTGCCAATTCCCTCCGAGCCAAAGATCGAGCATATCAGAGTTTTTAGAGCAAGTGAAGAAACAAGGCAATGTGGCTAGGAAATTTGTGTAACTGTGGGAAAAATGAGAACTTTGTGTAATAGACTATGTTGATAAATGAAATGCCTAAATATGGGGCTATCTTGAAATCAACACCAATTTCTTGCATTTCATTCATAACTGACATTCATTTGACATTCATGCATTCATTCATGCATCAATTCATTCATTGCATATCCCATACTCGTTCGCTGAGGTTAAAACATACAATTCGCAGTTGCAAGACTTCAAGACTGGAACCACGTCATCCGTATAAAACGCGCCGACAAGCTAGAGTAATGGAGAATGAATTCAATGAGAGAATTGAAAGGATGGAAAGGGCTCAAAAGGAATTACAAGAGCAACTGGCCAAATCGCAACAAGAGACGAGAGACCTAATGGTGAGATCTCGAGAGGAATCGCTCGAGCAAAGAGATCAGATAGCTAAAATGATGGAGATGATGACAACTTTGGTCAAAGGAAAGGGACCCATGCAGAACTCCGATGTTATGGAACCTCGGTCAAGAATTCACCATGATCAGGATCCATTCTATCCCCCGGGATTCACTCCACCGCCCGCATATACAATACAAAGAGGGTATACTCAAGAGGAACCCACTGGCTTGGAACATCGACCTATGCCACCTGCTCCACCCACTAATTTGGGGCAAGGAATGTTAGCATCGAACCCAGGGGCTAATCCTGCTAATCCACTAGTTCCAGATCTGGATGACCCAACAGAGGTAGCCAAGTTGAAATTGGATAACCATGACGCAAAATATAGGAGTCTAGAGGAAAGACTCAAAGCAATAGAAGGCACTGAAGTCTTCTCCGCACTAGGTGCCAAGGAACTCAGTTTGGTACCTGATCTAATTTTACCTCCGAAGTTCAAAGTGTCTGACTTTGAGAAGTATGATGGGACAAGGTGCCCAAAAGCACATCTCATTATGTTCTGTCGAAAGATGACCGGTTATGTGAACGAGGATAAACTACTCATACATTGCTTTCAAGATAGTCTAACAGGGTCAGCTCTTCGGTGGTACAATCAACTCAGTAGAGAAAAGATTCGATCTTGGAAGGACTTGGCGTCAGCATTTTGCGAGCAGTACAAGCATGTATCGGATATGGTGCCAGACCGTATGACCTTGCAAATGATGGAGAAAAAGCCATCAGAGACCTTTAGACAGTATGCGCAGAGATGGAGAGACGTCTCAGCTCAAGTGGAACCCCCACTAACAAAAACGGAGATAACTGTTCTCTTTATCAATACTTTAAAGGCACCGTTTTATGACAAATTAGTGGGAAGTGCCACGAAAGATTTCGCGGATATTGTAATATCCGGTGAACTCATAGAGAATGCCATCAAGAGCGGTAGAATGGAAGGATCAGAAGGCTCAAGAAAAGCAGCACCCTTAAGGAAGAAAGAGCCAGAAGCCCTCATGGTGGGAACTGGGAGTCGTTACATTCCCAATTCGTATCCTAATCAACCCCGACCTCGAAATTATACACCCTCGAATTTCCATTATCCCCCTCAAACCCCTTACTACCAAGCACCACATCCGTCCTGCCCCGTATACGCCACGAACAACCAAAGACCCGTCACTACTTTCCCACAAAACACGGTACCCGCCCAAAGCCAACCCAGAAACGAACCAAGACCATCAAGGCATAATCCCGAGATACCACAATTTACCCCCATCCCTGTGTTGTATGGGGAATTGTACCCAAAACTTTTAGAAAAACAGCTAATTTCTCCCCATTACATGGCACCCCTTAAACCTCCATACCCAAAGTGGTACGATCCAAACGCTAGTTGTGCATACCATGCAGAGAACCAAGGGCACTCTACTGAGAACTGTCTCGCTTTCAAAAGGAGAGTTCAAGGACTCATTGACGCGGGTATCCTACGATTCGATAGTGCTAGTAACGCCACGGGGAACCCGTTCCCTAACCATACCGAAAGGAATGTGAGCACAGTGGGGAAAGAGGATGAATGGAAGGTCAGAAGATGTGTGGCAGAAATAAGGACGCCTCTGCAGAAAATCTGGGAGGTATTAGTTAAGAAAGGATTGCTCTGTCACTCTGATAGAGTTTTTGGAGAAGAAGGTCAAAGTTTTTGCAATTTTCATGGGATTGTTGGGCACGACATTCAGTCGTGCAAGGACTTTAAAAGGTTACTTCAAGACCGGATGAATAATAAGGAGATCAAGGTCCTTAACAAGAGTGAAGATGCCAATGAAAGAGAAGTATGCGTCTCTGATAGCCAATCATCAGGGCCCCCTTATAGTGCTGATCGACCGTTGGTAATTTATTACGACGCGATGAGAGAGCCATTGAAACCACAGATGGTAATTGAAGTACCATCTCCTTTCCCGTATAAGGACAACAAAACAGTACCGTGGAGATATGATGTTAATATAGTTACACCGGAAGTTGAAAAGTCCAAAGCCATAATTGAAGATGTTGGGGAGGTAGGTCATTTTACTCGAAGTGGACGATGCTATTCTAAAGAAGTTGAACCGGTAAAGAAAAGTAGTGACTCGAAGCAAAAAGGGAAAGCAGTGATGCACGAGGTCGAAGTCGAGCAAGAAATTCCACCCGTGCAAGAAACTAAAAAGCCTGTGAATGAGGAAGAAGCTCAAGAATTCTTGAAATTTATTAAGCACAGCGAATATAGTGTGGTGGAACAACTGAGCAAGCAGCCAGCACGAATCTCAGTTCTATCTCTACTGTTAAATTCAGAGCCACACCGGAACGCTTTATTGAAGGTGTTAAATCAAGCTTACGTGGCCAACAACATATCTGTCGAAAAGCTTGATAGGTGGGTAAACAATCTGAATGCGGACAACTTCATCTATTTTAGTGATGATGAGATACCGCTAAATGGTAGAGGTTCGATGAAAGCGCTGCATATCACGACCCGCTGCAAGGGCTACATAATACCAAACGTACTCATTGATAATGGGTCAGCAATAAATGTTATGCCATTGGCTACACTTTCCAGAATACCGATAGATTTGTCCTACTTAAAGCCCTGTCATTCCACGGTAAGGGCATTCGACGGGACAAGGCGTGAAGTCATGGGAAAGATCGAAATCCCTTTGGAAGTGGGCCCCTACATCTATGAGGTCGAATTCCAAGTCATGGACATTACACCCTCTTATAACTGCCTTTTGGGAAGACCTTGGATTCATTCTGCTGGAGCAGTCCCGTCGTCCCTCCATCAAAAAGTGAAATTCATCATGGATGGTTGTTTGGTCACAGTCGAGGGCGAAGAAGACATCATCGCATCTATCTCTGCTGATGCGCCATATCTGGAAGTAAGCAAGGATGCAGTGGAATGTTCCTTTCGATCCCTTGAATTCATCAATGCCACTTTCGTCGCTGAGGGAAATAGAATTCCAATGCCAAAACTGTCGAGAAATACCAGAATGGGTGTCAAGTTGACCGTAGGAAGGGGAGCTCGTGTGAGAAGAGGTTTAGGGAGATATATGCAAGGAATAGTGAGGGCTTTAAAGCCAGTGCACCACAAGGCCCGATACGGTTTGGGGTTCCAGCCTGACATGCGCCAAAGAAGAAGACAGTGGAAGAAGGATCAAGAAAGAAGAATTGCAAGAACTTTGGGCCGAGAACCAGAATGGGAACCAATAGAGTACCCTCCTTTGTCAAAAACATTTACATCTGCGGGAATGATGTACCCTGGACAAGAGGATCCACGAAACATGTTGGGATTAATTGAAAAGGATTTTCAGAATGTTAGTATAAATGTCATTGACAAAGAAGCTGGTGCAAGTAAAGATGTCTCGAGGATACGCCCTTGCCCTCCTGGTTTCATGTTGAACAATTGGATTGCTGAGGAGCTTCTTATAGTTTATAAGCCTTCAGAGTAATGCTAAACATCAACCTTCTATTGTGTCCTTAGATATAATAGATTTCTTTTGTAAGAGTTTGCATTCGCTCTTTATCATTTAAATGAATATCAATGAAGATGCATTTTGTCACGATTTTTCGCATTATCACTAATTTCATAATCATTTTCTCATTTCATAGCCTATCCTTACATTTGCCTCATTGCCATGACATAACATTTTGTTTGTTGTTTCCAATACTTGGATGTCCCCCGATAGCTTCCTTTTCCATTCAACTTTCAGGTGCTCAGATATTGACGACATGAATAAGCCCGTTACGAATCTTGAAATTGATTTTGAGAAGGCTGTTTGCTTAGGAGAATTTGAAGCCGAAGAAAATGCTGAAGATTATGTCTCGTCTCCTGAATTGTTAAGAATGGTGGAACAAGAGGATAAACAGGTTCTACCTCATGAAGAATCTGTAGAAACAATAAATTTGGGCACTGAAGAGAGGAAACAGGAAGTGAAGATTGGGACTTCTATTTCAGAAAGTACCAGGCGTAGTTTGATCACTTTACTCCGCGAATACAAAGATGTTTTCGCGTGGTCATACCAGGACATGCCAGGGCTAGATGAAGATTTAGTGGTCCATAAGCTCCCATTAAAACCAGAATGCAAGCCCATCCAGCAAAAATTAAGACGGATGAAGCCCGAAATGCTGTTGAAAATAAAAGAGGAAGTCAAGAAGCAATTTGACGCTGGCTTCCTACAAGCCTCCAAATATCTAGAATGGGTGGCTAACATAGTCCCGGTACCAAAGAAAGATGGAAAAGTACGAATGTGCGTGGATTACCGTGACCTAAATCGAGCAAGCCCAAAAGATAATTTTCCCTTGCCACATAATGACACGTTGGTGGACAACACAGTAAAACATTCATTGTTTTCTTTCATGGATGGATTCTCGGGGTATAATCAGATCAAGATGGCTTCTGAGGATATGGAGAAAACTACCTTCATAACAATGTGGGGAACGTTCTGCTACAAGGTGATGCCATTCGGGTTAAAGAATGCTGGGGCAACATATCAGAGGGCTATGGTGACGTTATTCCATGACATGATGCATAAAGAAATAGAGGTCTACGTCGACGATATGATTGCTAAATCTCGAGGAGAAGAAGAGCATGTAATGAACCTCAAGAAGTTGTTCGAAAGGCTGAGAAAGTTTCAGCTAAAGCTTAATCCAGCCAAATGTACATTCGGGGCTACCTCGGGAAAGTTGCTAGGCTTCATTGTCAGTGAAAGAGGTATCGAAGTTGATCCAGATAAAATAAAAGCCATCCAAGAATTACCACCTCCGCGCACGCAAAAGGAAGTTAGAGGATTTTTAGGGAGATTAAATTACATCGCCCGATTTATCGCTCAACTTACCAACCAATGCGACCCAATCTTTCGGCTTCTTCGAAAACATAACCCGGGAGAATGGAACGAGGAATGCCAAGTGACCTTTGATAAGATAAAACAATATTTGTCCAGTCCTCCAGTGCTAGTACCGCCAACTCCGGGAAGACCATTAATTTTGTATCTGACAGTGTTCGAAAGTTCAATGGGTTGCGTACTGGGACAACATGACGAGTCAGGAAAGAAAGAAAAGGCGATCTACTACCTCAGCAAAAAGTTCACTGAATATGAGGCAAAATATTCGTCCGTTGAGAAATATTGTTGCGCTCTGGTTTGGGTAGCTCGGAGACTCAGACAATATATGTTGTATCACACGACATGGCTAATTTCAAAGCTGGACCCAATAAAATACATGATGGAATCGCCGGCACTATCAGGAAGAATGGCACGATGGCAGCTCCTCCTTTCGGAATATGACATTGCCTATGTAAGTCAGAAGTCAATAAAAGGGAGCGCAATAGCTGACTTCTTAGCAACTCGAACGAAAGAGGAATATGAGCCTTTAAGATTCGATTTCCCAGACGAAGACTTAATGTGCATCACAGAATAGAATCCGAGTCATCAAAAGAGAAGTCATGGAAGATGTGCTTTGATGGTGCGTCAAATGCTTTAGGGCATGGAATTGGAGCAATCCTGGTATCACCAGACGGGAATCATTATCCGTTCACTGCAAGACTGAACTTCTTCTGTACCAATAATCGCAGAATATGAGGCCTGTATCATGGGCTTCGTGCAGCTATCGAACGAACATCGAGATCTTGGAGGTGTACGGGACTCAGCCCTAGTGATTTACCAAATCCGCGGAGAATGGGAAGTGAGGGACTCAAATTGATTAAGTACAGCGATTTAGTGGCTGGATTGACCAAGGAATTCAAAGAAATAACTTTTCATTACTTCCCACGAGAAGAGAACCAACTGGCTGATGCCCTAGCCACTTTGGCTTCAATGTTCAAAGCAAGTAGAGAAGCAGAAATAATGCCCCTCAAAATGAGCATATACGAGGTCCCTGCACACTGTTGTAGCATTGAGAAAGAAGTAGACGGACGGCCTTGGTTCCATGATATCTTAGAATATATCAAGAATCAAAGGTATCCCGAACAAGCGAATAAGAACGATAAAAGAACAATTAGAAGAATGGCAGCGGGATTTGTTCTTGATGGGGATATCCTGTATAAAAGAGGAAAGGATCAGATGCTTTTGAGATGTGTGGATGATGTTGAAACCAGAAAAATACTTGAAGAGGTCCATGAGGGAATTTGCGGAACGCATGCCAATGGTTTCAATATGGCCAGAAAGATCATGAGACTCGGTTATTATGGCTGACAATGGAAAGTGACTGCATCAATGTTGCCAGAAATGCCACAAATGTCAAATCTACGGCGATAAAATTCATGTAGCCCCTCACCCTTCATGTTATGACTTCTCCGTGGCCTTTTTCTATGTGGGGCATGGATGTCATAGGGCCAATTTCTCCAAAAGCTTCAAATGGACATCGATTCATTTTTGTGGTTATCGATTACTTCACAAAATGGATTGAAGCCGCTTCGTTTGCCAATGTGACGAAGACTGCAGTGTGCAAGTTTTTGAAAAAGGAAATCATTTGCCGTTATGGTTTGCCTGAAAGAATCATCTCAGATAATGCCACGAATCTGAACAATAAGATGATGAAAGAAGTGTGCAAGCAGTTCCAAATAAAGCATCATAATTCCTCGCCCTATCGCCCAAGATGAACGGGGCTGTTGAAGCAGCTAACAAGAACATAAGGATCATTGGAAATGATGAACATAAAGATGACGGAAATTCATTTGTTTTTGCAATCGCACATCTGCGACACTCGGAGCACTCCTCCTCTATCATGGATGGAATTGCACCTATCGAGGTTGAGATCCCCTCTCTGCGAGTATTGATGGAATCAAAGTTAGAAGAAGCAGAATGGGTTCGAGCTCGATATGATCAGTTGAACCTCATTGAAGAAAACGTCTAAGGGCAATTTGTCATGGGCAAATGTACCAAAAGAGAATGATCGCAGCCATGACAGAAGGTACGACCAAGAGAGTTCCATGAAGGAGAACTCGTTCTAGAAAGATTCTCCCATACAAAAGACTACGAGGAAATGCACAAATGGAAGACCAT